>NC_090196.1:30264792-30564792 GCF_024679245.1 Pseudorasbora parva | reverse complement strand
AAGTGCAAATTATTCAATTATCACAGGAAGTCAAAATGGACAAAAATTCTAAATTACGACAGTGTATACCATGACAGAAAAGTGCAAATTATTCAATTATCACAGGAAGTCAAATTGGACAAAAATTCAAAATTACGACAGTGTATACTATGACAGTAAAGTGCAAATTATTCAATTATCACAGGAAGTCAAAATGGACAAAAATTCTAAATTACGACAGTGTATACTATGACAGAAAAGTGCAAATTATTCAATTATCACAGGAAGTCAAAATGGACAAAAATTCTAAATTACGACAGTGTATACTATGACATAAAAACGCAAATTATTCAATTATCACAGGAAGTCAAAATGGACAAATTCAAAATTACGACTGTTTACCATGACAGAAAAGTGCAAATTATTCAATTATCACAGGAAGTCAAAATGGACAAAAATTCTAAATTACGACAGTGTATACCATGACAGAAAAGTGCAAATTATTCAATTATCACATGAAGTCAAAATGGACAAAAATTCTAAATTACGACAGTGTTATACCATGACAGAAAAGTGCAAATTATTCAATTATCACATGAAGTCAAGATGGACAAAAAATCTAAATTATGACAGTGTATACCATGACAGAAAAGTGCAAATTATTCAATTATCACAGGAAGTCAAAATGGACAAAAATTCTAAATTACGACAGTGTATACTATGACAGAAAAGTGCAAATTATTCAATTATCACAGGAAGTAAAAATGGACAAAAATTCTAAATTACGACAGTGTATACTATGACATAAAAGTGCAAATTATTCAATTATCACAGGAAGTCAAAATGGACAAAAATTCTAAATTACGACAGTGTTTACCATGACAGAAAAGTGCAAATTATTCAATTATCACAGGAAGTCAAAATGGACAAAAATTCTAAATTACGACAGTGTATACCATGACAGAAAAGTGCAAATTATTCAATTATCACAGGAAGTCAAATTGGACAAAAATTCAAAATTACGACAGTGTATACTATGACAGTAAAGTGCAAATTATTCAATTATCACAGGAAGTCAAAATGGACAAAAATTCTAAATTACGACAGTGTATACTATGACAGAAAAGTGCAAATTATTCAATTATCACAGGAAGTCAAAATGGACAAAAATTCTAAATTACGACAGTGTATACTATGACATAAAAGTGCAAATTATTCAATTATCACAGGAAGTCAAAATGGACAAATTCAAAATTACGACTGTTTACCATGACAGAAAAGTGCAAATTATTCAATTATCACAGGAAGTCAAAATGGACAAAAATTCTAAATTACGACAGTGTATACCATGACAGAAAAGTGCAAATTATTCAATTATCACATGAAGTCAAAATGGACAAAAATTCTAAGTTACGACAGTGTTATACCATGACAGAAAAGTGCAAATTATTCAATTATCACATGAAGTCAAGATGGACAAAAAAATCTAAATTACGACAGTGTATACCATGACAGAAAAGTGCAAATTATTCAATTATCACAGGAAGTCAAAATGGACAAAAATTCTAAATTACGACAGTGTATACTATGACAGAAAAGTGCAAATTATTCAATTATCACAGGAAGTCAAAATGGACAAAAATTCTAAATTACGACAGTGTATACTATGACATAAAAGTGCAAATTATTCAATTATCACAGGAAGTCAAAATGGACAAAAATTCTAAATTACGACAGTGTTTACCATGACAGAAAAGTGCAAATTATTCAATTATCACAGGAAGTCAAAATGGACAAAAATGCAAAATTATGACAGTGTATACTATGACAGAAAAGTGCAAATTATTCAATTATCACAGGAAGTCAAAATGGACAAAAATTCTAAATTACGACAGTGTATACCATGACAGAAAAGTGCAAATTACTCAATTATCACAGGAAGTCAAAATGGACAAAAATTCTAAATTACGACAGTGTATACCATGACAGAAAAGTGCAAATTATTCAATTATCACATGAAGTCAAAATGGACAAAAATTCTAAATTACGACAGTGTATACCATGACAGAAAAGTGCAAATTATTCAATTATCACAGGAAGTCAAAATGGACAAAAATTCTAAATTACGACAGTGTATACCATGTCAGAAAAGTGCAAATTATTCAATTGTCACATGAAGTCAAGATGGACAAAAATTCTAAATTACGACAGTGTATACCATGACAGAAAAGTGCAAATTATTCAATTATCACAGGAAGTCAAAATGGACAAAAATTCTAAATTACGACAGTGTATACCATGACAGAAAAGTGCAAATTATTCAATTATCACATGAAGTCAAAATGGACAAAAATTCTAAATTACGACAGTGTATACCATGACAGAAAAGTGCAAATTATTCAATTATCACAGGAAGTCAAAATGGACAAAAATTCTAAATTACGACAGTGTATACCATGTCAGAAAAGTGCAAATTATTCAATTGTCACATGAAGTCAAGATGGACAAAAATTCTAAATTACGACAGTGTATACCTTGACAGAAAAGTGCAAATTATTCAATTATCACAGGAAGTCAAAATGGACAAAAATTCTAAATTACGACAGTGTATACCATGACAGAAAAGTGCAAATTACTCAATTATCACAGGAAGTCAAAATGGACAAAAATTCTAAATTACGACAGTGTATACCATGACAGAAAAGTGCAAATTATTCAATTATCACATGAAGTCAAAATGGACAAAAATTCTAAATTACGACAGTGTATACCATGACAGAAAAGTGCAAATTATTCAATTATCACAGGAAGTCAAAATGGACAAAAATTCTAAATTACGACAGTGTATACCATGTCAGAAACGTGCAAATTATTCAATTGTCACATGAAGTCAAGATGGACAAAAATCCTAAATTACGACAGTGTATACCATGACAGAAAAGTGCAAATTATTCAATTATCACATGTAGTCAAAATGGACAAAAATTCAAAATTACAACAGTGTATACCATGACAGAAAAGTGCAAATTATTCAATTATCACAGGAAGTCAAAATGGACAAAAATTCTAAATTACGACAGTGTATACCATGACAGAAAAGTGCAAATTATTCAATTATCACAGGAAGTCAAAATGGACAAAAATTCTAAATTACGACAGTGTATACCATGACAGAAAAGTGCAAATTATTCAATTATCACAGGAAGTCAAAATGGACAAAAATTCTAAATTACGACAGTGTATACTATGACAGAAAAGTGCAAATTATTCAATTATCACAGGAAGTAAAAATGGACAAAAATTCTAAATTACGACAGTGTATACTATGACATAAAAGTGCAAATTATTCAATTATCACAGGAAGTCAAAATGGACAAAAATTCTAAATTACGACAGTGTATACTATGACAGAAAAGTGCAAATTATTCAATTATCACAGGAAGTCAAAATGGACAAAAATTCTAAATTACGACAGTGTATACTATGACATAAAAACGCAAATTATTCAATTATCACAGGAAGTCAAAATGGACAAATTCAAAATTACGACTGTTTACCATGACAGAAAAGTGCAAATTATTCAATTATCACAGGAAGTCAAAATGGACAAAAATTCTAAATTACGACAGTGTATACCATGACAGAAAAGTGCAAATTATTCAATTATCACATGAAGTCAAAATGGACAAAAATTCTAAATTACGACAGTGTTATACCATGACAGAAAAGTGCAAATTATTCAATTATCACATGAAGTCAAGATGGACAAAAAATCTAAATTATGACAGTGTATACCATGACAGAAAAGTGCAAATTATTCAATTATCACAGGAAGTCAAAATGGACAAAAATTCTAAATTACGACAGTGTATACTATGACAGAAAAGTGCAAATTATTCAATTATCACAGGAAGTAAAAATGGACAAAAATTCTAAATTACGACAGTGTATACTATGACATAAAAGTGCAAATTATTCAATTATCACAGGAAGTCAAAATGGACAAAAATTCTAAATTACGACAGTGTTTACCATGACAGAAAAGTGCAAATTATTCAATTATCACAGGAAGTCAAAATGGACAAAAATTCTAAATTACGACAGTGTATACCATGACAGAAAAGTGCAAATTATTCAATTATCACAGGAAGTCAAATTGGACAAAAATTCAAAATTACGACAGTGTATACTATGACAGTAAAGTGCAAATTATTCAATTATCACAGGAAGTCAAAATGGACAAAAATTCTAAATTACGACAGTGTATACTATGACAGAAAAGTGCAAATTATTCAATTATCACAGGAAGTCAAAATGGACAAAAATTCTAAATTACGACAGTGTATACTATGACATAAAAGTGCAAATTATTCAATTATCACAGGAAGTCAAAATGGACAAATTCAAAATTACGACTGTTTACCATGACAGAAAAGTGCAAATTATTCAATTATCACAGGAAGTCAAAATGGACAAAAATTCTAAATTACGACAGTGTATACCATGACAGAAAAGTGCAAATTATTCAATTATCACATGAAGTCAAAATGGACAAAAATTCTAAGTTACGACAGTGTTATACCATGACAGAAAAGTGCAAATTATTCAATTATCACATGAAGTCAAGATGGACAAAAAAATCTAAATTACGACAGTGTATACCATGACAGAAAAGTGCAAATTATTCAATTATCACAGGAAGTCAAAATGGACAAAAATTCTAAATTACGACAGTGTATACTATGACAGAAAAGTGCAAATTATTCAATTATCACAGGAAGTCAAAATGGACAAAAATTCTAAATTACGACAGTGTATACTATGACATAAAAGTGCAAATTATTCAATTATCACAGGAAGTCAAAATGGACAAAAATTCTAAATTACGACAGTGTTTACCATGACAGAAAAGTGCAAATTATTCAATTATCACAGGAAGTCAAAATGGACAAAAATGCAAAATTATGACAGTGTATACTATGACAGAAAAGTGCAAATTATTCAATTATCACAGGAAGTCAAAATGGACAAAAATTCTAAATTACGACAGTGTATACCATGACAGAAAAGTGCAAATTACTCAATTATCACAGGAAGTCAAAATGGACAAAAATTCTAAATTACGACAGTGTATACCATGACAGAAAAGTGCAAATTATTCAATTATCACATGAAGTCAAAATGGACAAAAATTCTAAATTACGACAGTGTATACCATGACAGAAAAGTGCAAATTATTCAATTATCACAGGAAGTCAAAATGGACAAAAATTCTAAATTACGACAGTGTATACCATGTCAGAAAAGTGCAAATTATTCAATTGTCACATGAAGTCAAGATGGACAAAAATTCTAAATTACGACAGTGTATACCATGACAGAAAAGTGCAAATTATTCAATTATCACAGGAAGTCAAAATGGACAAAAATTCTAAATTACGACAGTGTATACCATGACAGAAAAGTGCAAATTACTCAATTATCACAGGAAGTCAAAATGGACAAAAATTCTAAATTACGACAGTGTATACCATGACAGAAAAGTGCAAATTATTCAATTATCACATGAAGTCAAAATGGACAAAAATTCTAAATTACGACAGTGTATACCATGACAGAAAAGTGCAAATTATTCAATTATCACAGGAAGTCAAAATGGACAAAAATTCTAAATTACGACAGTGTATACCATGTCAGAAACGTGCAAATTATTCAATTGTCACATGAAGTCAAGATGGACAAAAATTCTAAATTACGACAGTGTATACCATGACAGAAAAGTGCAAATTATTCAATTATCACATGTAGTCAAAATGGACAAAAATTCAAAATTACAACAGTGTATACCATGACAGAAAAGTGCAAATTATTCAATTATCACAGGAAGTCAAAATGGACAAAAATTCTAAATTACGACAGTGTATACCATGACAGAAAAGTGCAAATTATTCAATTATCACAGGAAGTCAAAATGGACAAAAATTCTAAATTACGACAGTGTATACCATGACAGAAAAGTGCAAATTATTCAATTATCACAGGAAGTCAAAATGGACAAAAATTCTAAATTACGACAGTGTATACTATGACAGAAAAGTGCAAATTATTCAATTATCACAGGAAGTAAAAATGGACAAAAATTCTAAATTACGACAGTGTATACTATGACATAAAAGTGCAAATTATTCAATTATCACAGGAAGTCAAAATGGACAAAAATTCTAAATTACGACAGTGTTTACCATGACAGAAAAGTGCAAATTATTCAATTATCACAGGAGGTCAAAATGGACAAAAATTCTAAATTACGACAGTGTATACCATGACAGAAAAGTGCAAATTATTCAATTATCACAGGAAGTCAAATTGGACAAAAATTCAAAATTACAACAGTGTATACTATGACAGTAAAGTGCAAATTATTCAATTATCACAGGAAGTCAAAATGGACAAAAATTCTAAATTACGACAGTGTATACTATGACAGAAAAGTGCAAATTATTCAATTATCACAGGAAGTCAAAATGGACAAAAATTCTAAATTACGACAGTGTATACTATGACATAAAAACGCAAATTATTCAATTATCACAGGAAGTCAAAATGGACAAATTCAAAATTACGACTGTTTACCATGACAGAAAAGTGCAAATTATTCAATTATCACAGGAAGTCAAAATGGACAAAAATTCTAAATTACGACAGTGTATACCATGACAGAAAAGTGCAAATTATTCAATTATCACATGAAGTCAAAATGGACAAAAATTCTAAATTACGACAGTGTTATACCATGACAGAAAAGTGCAAATTATTCAATTATCACATGAAGTCAAGATGGACAAAAAATCTAAATTATGACAGTGTATACCATGACAGAAAAGTGCAAATTATTCAATTATCACAGGAAGTCAAAATGGACAAAAATTCTAAATTAGGACAGTGTATACCATGACAGAAAAGTGCAAATTATTCAATTATCACATGTAGTCAAAATGGACAAAAATTCTAAATTACGACAGTGTATACCATGTCAGAAAAGTGCAAATTATTCAATTGTCACATGAAGTCAAGATGGACAAAAATTCTAAATTACGACAGTGTATACCATGACAGAAAAGTGCAAATTATTCAATTATCACAGGAAGTCAAAATGGACAAAAATTATAAATTACGACAGTGTATACCATGTCAGAAAAGTGCAAATTATTCAATTGTCACATGAAGTCAAGATGGACAAAAATTCTAAATTACGACAGTGTATACCATGACAGAAAAGTGCAAATTATTCAATTATCACATGTAGTCAAAATGGACAAAAATTAAAAATTACAACAGTGTATACCATGACAGAAAAGTGCAAATTATTCAATTATCACAGGAAGTCAAAATGGACAAAAATTCTAAATTACGACAGTGTATACCATGACAGAAAAGTGCAAATTATTCAATTATCACAGGAAGTCAAAATGGACAAAAATTCTAAATTACGACAGTGTATACCATGACAGAAAAGTGCAAATTATTCAATTATCACAGGAAGTCAAATTGGACAAATTCAAAATTACGACAGTGTTTACCATGACAGAAAAGTGCAAATTATTCAATTATCACAGGAAGTCAAAATGGACAAAAATTCTAAATTACGACAGTGTATACTATGACAGAAAAGTGCAAATTATTCAATTTTCACAGGAAGTCAAAATGGACAAAAATTCTAAATTACGACAGTGTATACCATGACAGAAAAGTGCAAATTATTCAATTATCACAGGAAGTCAAAATGGACAAAAATGCAAAATTAAGACAGTGTATACTATGACAGAAAAGTGCAAATTATTCAATTATCACAGGAAGTAAAAAATGGACAAAAAATGCAAAATTACGACAGTGTATACTATGACAGAAAAGTGCAAATTATTCAATTATCACAGGAAGTCAAAATGGACAAAAATTCTAAATTACGACAGTGTATACTATGACAGAAAAGTGCAAATTATTCAATTATCACAGGAAGTCAAAATGGACAAAAATTCTAAATTACGACAGTGTATACCATGACAGAAAAGTGCAAATTATTCAATTATCACAGGAAGTCAAAATGGACAAAAATGCAAAATTATGACAGTGTATACTATGACAGAAAAGTGCAAATTATTCAATTATCACAGGAAGTCAAAATGGACAAAAATGCAAAATTATGACAGTGTATACCATGACAGAAAAGTGCAAATTATTCAATTATCACAGAAAGTCAAAATGGACAAAAATTCTAAATTACGACAGTGTATACCATGACAGAAAAGTGCAAATTATTCAATTATCACAGGAAGTCAAAATGGACAAAAATTCTAAATTACGACAGTGTATACCATGACAGAAAAGTGCAAATTATTCAATTATCACAGGAAGTCAAAATGGACAAAAATTCTAAATTACGACAGTGTATACCATGACAGAAAAGTGCAAATTATTCAATTATCACATGAAGTCAAAATGGACAAAAATTCTAAATTACGACAGTGTATACCATGACAGAAAAGTGCAAATTATTCAATTATCACATGTAGTCAAAATGGACAAAAATTCTAAATTACGACAGTGTATACCATGTCAGAAAAGTGCAAATTATTCAATTGTCACATGAAGTCAAGATGGACAAAAATTCTAAATTACGACAGTGTATACCATGACAGAAAAGTGCAAATTATTCAATTATCACAGGAAGTCAAAATGGACAAAAATTATAAATTACGACAGTGTATACCATGTCAGAAAAGTGCAAATTATTCAATTGTCACATGAAGTCAAGATGGACAAAAATTCTAAATTACGACAGTGTATACCATGACAGAAAAGTGCAAATTATTCAATTATCACATGTAGTCAAATTGGACAAAAATTAAAAATTACAACAGTGTATACCATGACAGAAAAGTGCAAATTATTCAATTATCACAGGAAGTCAAAATGGACAAAAATTCTAAATTACGACAGTGTATACCATGACAGAAAAGTGCAAATTATTCAATTATCACAGGAAGTCAAAATGGACAAAAATTCTAAATTACGACAGTGTATACCATGACAGAAAAGTGCAAATTATTCAATTATCACAGGAAGTCAAATTGGACAAATTCAAAATTACGACAGTGTTTACCATGACAGAAAAAAGCAAATTATTCAATTATCACAGGAAGTCAAAATGGACAAAAATTCTAAATTACGACAGTGTATACTATGACAGAAAAGTGCAAATTATTCAATTTTCACAGGAAGTCAAAATGGACAAAAATTCTAAATTACGACAGTGTTTACCATGACAGAAAAGTGCAAATTATTCAATTATCACAGGAAGTCAAAATGGACAAAAATGCAAAATTAAGACAGTGTATACTATGACAGAAAAGTGCAAATTATTCAATTATCACAGGAAGTAAAAAATGGACAAAAAATGCAAAATTACGACAGTGTATACCATGACAGAAAAGTGCAAATTATTCAATTATCACAGAAAGTCAAAATGGACAAAAATTCTAAATTACGACAGTGTATACCATGACAGAAAAGTGCAAATTATTCAATTATCACAGGAAGTCAAAATGGACAAAAATTCTAAATTACGACAGTGTATACCATGACAGAAAAGTGCAAATTATTCAATTATCACAGGAAGTCAAAATGGACAAAAATTCTAAATTACGACAGTGTATACCATGACAGAAAAGTGCAAATTATTCAATTATCACATGAAGTCAAAATGGACAAAAATTCTAAATTACGACAGTGTATACAATGACAGAAAAGTGCAAATTATTCAATTATCACAGGAAGTCAAAATGGACAAAAATTCTAAATTACGACAGTGTATACCATGACAGAAAAGTGCAAATTATTCAATTATCACATGAAGTCAAAATGGACAAAAATTCTAAATTACGACAGTGTATACCATGACAGAAAAGTGCAAATTATTTAATTATCACAGGAAGTCAAAATAGACAAAAATTCTAAATTACGACAGTGTATACCATGACAGAAAAGTGCAAATTATTCAATTATCACAGGAAGTCAAAATGGACAAAAATTCTAAATTACGACAGTGTATACCATGTCAGAAAAGTGCAAATTATTCAATTGTCACATGAAGTCAAGATGGACAAAAATTCTAAATTACGACAGTGTATACCATGACAGAAAAGTGCAAATTATTCAATTATCACATGTAGTCAAAATGGACAAAAATTCAAAATTACAACAGTGTATACCATGACAGAAAAGGTCAATTTTTTACTTCATGTGATAATTGAATAATTTGCACTTTTCTGTAATATTATACACTGTCGTAATTTTGAATTTTTGTCCATTTTGACTTAATGTGATAATTGAATAAATTGCACTTTTCTGTCATAGTATACACTGTCGTAATTTAGAATTTTTGTCCATTTTGACTTCGTGATAATTGAATAAATTGCATACTATGACATAAAAGTGCAAATTAATCAATTATCACATGAAGTCAAAATGGACAAAAAATCTAAATTACGGCAGTGTATACTATGACATAAAAGTGCAAATTATTCAATCATCACATGGAGTCAAAATGGACAAAAATTCAAAATTACGACAGTGTATACTATGACATAAAAGTGCAAATTATTCAATTATCACAGGAAGTCAAAATGGACAAAAATTCTAAATTACGACAGTGTATACTATGACAGAAAAGTGCAAATTATTCAATTATCACATGAAGTCAAAATGGACAAAAATTCTAAATTACGACAGTGTATACCATGACAGAAAAGTGCAAATTATTCAATTATCACAGGAAGTCAAAATAGACAAAAATTCTAAATTACGACAGTGTATACCATGACAGAAAAGTGCAAATTATTCAATTATCACAGGAAGTCAAAATGGACAAAAATTCTAAATTACGACAGTGTATACCATGTCAGAGAAGTGCAAATTATTCAATTGTCACATGAAGTCAAGATGGACAAAAATTCTAAATTACGACAGTGTATACCATGACAGAAAAGTGCAAATTATTCAATTATCACATGTAGTCAAAATGGACAAAAATTCAAAATTACAACAGTGTATACCATGACAGAAAAGGTCAATTTTTTACTTCATGTGATAATTGAATAATTTGCACTTTTCTGTAATATTATACACTGTCGTAATTTAGAATTTTTGTCCATTTTGACTTCGTGATAATTGAATAAATTGCATACTATGACATAAAAGTGCAAATTAATCAATTATCACATGAAGTCAAAATGGACAAAAAATCTAAATTACGGCAGTGTATACTATGACATAAAAGTGCAAATTATTCAATCATCACATGGAGTCAAAATGGACAAATATTCAAAATTACGACAGTGTATACTATGACATAAAAGTGCAATTTATTCAATTATCACATGAAGTAAAAATGGACAAAAATTCAAAATTACAACAGTGTATACTATTACATAAAAGTGCAAATTATTCAATTATCACATGAAGTCAAAATGGACAAAAAATCTAAATTACTACAGTGTATACTATTACATAAAAGTGCAAATTATTCAATTATCACATGAAGTCAAAATGGACAAATTCAAAATTACGACAGTGTATACTATTACATAAAAAAGCAATTTATTCAATTTTCACATGAAGTCAAAATGGACAAAAATTCAAAATTATGACAGTGTATACTATTACATAAAAGTGCAAATTATTCAATTATCACATGAAGTCAAAATGGACAAAAATTCAAAATTACGACTGTATACTATTACATAAAAGTGCAATTTATTCAATTATCACATGAAGTCAAAATGGACCAAAATTCAAAATTACGACAGTGTATACTATGACATAAAAGTGAAAATTATTTAATCATGACAAGAAGTCAAAATGGACAAAAATTCAAAATTACGACTGTATACTATTACATAAAAGTGCAATTTATTCAATCATCACATGAAGTCAAAAAGGACAAAAATTCTAAATTACGACAGTGTATACTATGCTATAAAAGTGCAAATTATTCAATTATCACATGAAGTCAAAATGGACCAAAATTCAAAATTACGACAATGTATACTATGACATAAAAGTGCAAATTATTCAATTATCACATGAAGTCAAAATGGACAAATTCAAAATTACGACAGTGTATACTATTACATAAAAAAGCAATTTATTCAATTTTCACATGAAGTCAAAATGGACAAAAATTCAAAATTATGACAGTGTATACTATTACATAAAAGTGCAAATTATTCAATTATCACATGAAGTCAAAATGGACAAAAATTCAAAATTACGACTGTATACTATTACATAAAAGTGCAATTTATTCAATTATCACATGAAGTCAAAATGGACAAAAATTCTAAATTACGACAGTGTATACTATGACATAAAAGTGAAAATTATTCAATTATCACATGAAGTCAAAATGGACAAAAATTCAAAATTACGACTGTATACTATTACATAAAAGTGCAATTTATTCAATCATCACATGAAGTCAAAAAGGACAAAAATTCTAAATTACGACAGTGTATACTATGCTATAAAAGTGCAAATTATTTAATTATCACATGAAGTCAAAATGGACCAAAATTCAAAATTACGACAATGTATACTATGACAAAAAAGTGCAAATTATTCAATTATCACAGGAAGTCAAAATGGACAAAAATGCAAAATTACGTCAGTGTATACTATGACATAAAGGTGCAAATTATTCAATTATCACATGAAGTCAAAATGGACAAAAATTCAAAATTACGACAGTGTATACTATGACATAAAAGTGCAAATTAATCAATTATCACATGAAGTCAAAATGGACAAAAAAATCGAAATTACGACAGTGTATACTATTACATAAAAGTGCAAATTATTCAATTATCACATGAAGTCAAAATGGACAAAAATTCTAAATTACGAAAGTTTATACTATTACATAAAAGTGCAAATTATTCAATTATCACATGAAGTCAAAATGGACACAAATTCAAAATTACGACAGTGTATACTATAACATTAAAGTGCAAATTATTCAATCATCACATGGAGTCAAAATGGACAAAAATTCAAAATTACGACAGTGTATACTATGACAAAAAAGTGCAAATTATTCAATTATCACATGAAGTCAAAATGGACAAAAATTCAAAATTACGACAGTGTATACTATGACATAAAAGTGCAAATTATTCAATTATCACGAAGTCAAAATGGACAAAAAATCTAAGTTACGACAGTGTATACTATGACAGAAAAGTGCAAATTAATCAATTATCACATGAAGTCAAAATGGACAAAAAATCGAAATTACGACAGTGTATACTATTACATAAAGTGCAAATTATTCAATTATCACAAAGTCAAAAAGGACAAAAATTCTAAACTACGACAGTGTATACTATTACATAAAAGTGCAAATTATTCAATTATAACATGAAGTCAAAATGGACAAATTCAAAATTACGACAGTGTATACTATTACATAAAAAAGCAATTTATTCAATTTTCACATGAAGTCAAAATGGACAAAAATTCAAAATTATGACAGTGTATACTATTACATAAAAGTGCAATTTATTCATTTATCACATGAAGTCAAAATGGACAAAAATTCAAAATTACGACAGTGTATACTATGACATAAAAGTGCAAATTATTCAATTATCACATGAAGTCAAAATGGACAAATTCAAAATTACGACAGTGTATACTATTACATAAAAAAGCAATTTATTCAATTATCACATGAAGTCAAAATGGACAAAAAAATCTAAGTTACGACAGTGTATACTATGATATAAAAGTGCAAATTAATTAGAATTTTTGGTCCATTTTGACTTCATGTGATAACTGAATAATTTGCACTTTTATGTATACACTGTCGTAAGTGTATACTATAAATTACGACAGTGTATACTATGACATAAAAGTGCAAATTATTCAATCATCACATGAAGTCAAAATGGACAAAAATTCTAAATTACGACAGTGTGTACTATGACATAAAAGTGCAAATTATTCAATTATCACATGAAGTCAAAATGGACAAAAATTCTAAATTATGACACTGTATACTATGACATAAAAGTGCAAATTATTCAATCATCACATGAAGTCAAAATGGACAAAAATTCAAAATTACGACAGTGTAAACTATTACATAAAAGTGCAAATTATTCAATTATCACATGAAGTCAAAATGGAGAAAAATTAAAAATTACGACAGTGTATACTCTAACATAAAAGTGCAATTTATTCAATTATCACATGAAGTCAAAATGGACACAAATTCAAAATTATGACAATGTATACTATGACATAAAAGTGCAAATTATTCAATCATCACATGAAGTCAAAATGGACAAAAATTCTAAATTACGACAGTTTATACTATGACATAAAAGTGCAAATTATTCAATCATCACATGAAGTCAAAATGGACAAAAAATCTAAATTACGACAGTGTATACTATGACATAAAAGTGCAAATTATTCAATTATCACATGAAGTCAAAACGGACAAAAAAAATAAAAATTACGACAGTGTATACTATGACATAAAAGTGCAATTTATTCAATTATCACGAAGTCAAAATGGACAAAAATTCTAAATTACGACAGTGTATACTATGACATAAAAGTGCAATTTATTCAATTATCACGAAGTCAAAATGGACAAAAATTCTAAATTACGACAGTGTATACTATGACATAAAAGTGCAAATTATTCAATTATCACATGAAGTCAAAATGGACAAAAAAATCAAAATTACGACAGTGTATACTATTACATAAAAGTGCAAATTATTCAATTATCACATGAAGTCAAAATGGACAAAAATTCAAAATTACGACAGTGTATACTATTACATAAACGTGCATTTTATTCAATTATCACATGAAGTCAAAATGGACAAAAATTCTAAATTATGACAGTGTATACTATTACAGAAAAGTGCAAATTATTCAATTATCACATGAAGTCAAAATGGATGAAAATGAAAAATTACGACAGTGTATACTATGACATAAAAGTGCAAATTATTCAATTATCACATGAAGTCAAAATGGACAAAAATTCAAAATTACAACAGTGTATACTATTACATAAAAGGGCAAATTATTACATTAACACAAGAAGTGAAAATTAACAAAAATTCTAAATTACGACAGTGTATACCATGACAGAAAAGTGCAAATTATTCAATTATCACAGGAAGTCAAAATGGACAAAAATTCAAAATTACGACAGTGTATACTATTACATAAACGTGCATTTTATTCAATTATCACATGAAGTCAAAATGGACAAAAATTCTAAATTATGACAGTGTATACTATTACAGAAAAGTGCAAATTATTCAATTATCACATGAAGTCAAAATGGATGAAAATGAAAAATTACGACAGTGTATACTATGACATAAAAGTGCAAATTATTCAATTATCACATGAAGTCAAAATGGACAAAAATTCAAAATTACAACAGTGTATACTATTACATAAAAGGGCAAATTATTACATTAACACAAGAAGTGAAAATTAACAAAAATTCTAAATTACGACAGTTAATACTATGACATAAAAGTGGAAATTATTCAATTATCACGAAGTCACAATGGACAAAAATTCTAAATTATGACTTGATTTGTAAATTACGATTCTATTACATAAAAAGTTAGACATATTTTTTCTTTTTAATAGGGGAAAAAGAAAATCCAGTTTTTTTATTATTTAAAAGTAATTGCAAACATACCGAGATATATATCTAATATCGTACATTTTTGACAAAATCAAGATTTTTTTTGATATCGCACAGCCCTAGCGTAGATTCAATCAATAGGAAAAACAGAAAACAGGGAATCTGCACACCAAAACAAATTCAAAGTCTTTTGAACATGATTTTTTTCTTGTTACATATAAAGTGAAAACTAAATATCAAAGTGCTCTAACAAAAATGTGACGCACAATTAAAAAAAAGAAGAAGCAAACGTTTCAGTCCATTTTGGTCAATCTTCAGTTCAATCTTCAGGACTATCTTCATATCTAGAAGAGACACTGATTCATCATTTATATGCTTTTTAATTTGTGATTTGTGTCTGTCTGGAGTTCAGATGCAGGTCTGGGACACGGCGGGACAGGAGCGTTTCCGCACCATCACACAGAGTTACTACCGAAGCGCCCACGGTGCCATGATTGCATACGACCTGACCCGACGACCCACCTTTGAGTCTCTGCCGCACTGGATACAAGGAGTGGAGCAGTACGGAGCCGCCAACGTCGTCTTCGTTCTGATAGGTCAGAACAAAAAATTCCAAAACTTTTTATCAACCAAACCCCCATATTTACTTATACACCTGAGGTATGATTGTATTAATATTGCATATCTGAGTGAAACGGCTTATCAGACAAGAGCAAATGTAGGGCGGAGCTTGATTTTGTCAGTGGGGAACTGATTGGATGGCTGTGCTTTGCTATTGGTGGATCTTATATGAGTGACAATAATGATGTGCACGGATAAATCTGCAATACCCCCTGTCCCCCCCAAAAAAAGATTTGTCAATTTTTATTTCATGCTGACTTTAAAGCTACACTGTGTAACTTTTTTAGTTTACTCTTAGCTAAAAACACTTAGTTCTTTCAAAAATATATATGTGCTCATTAATGTATATTTACTTCTTTCAAGTAATAAAGTATTCTCCTAAGTTTATAATATGCCATTGAAAATACATACCGGTGAGGGGTTCGAATGCCGGTCGCCATGTTGCTCCTCCATCTTGAAAGTACATTAGCCAAAGAGGGACATACACACAAATTCAAGCTTCGCCTTTCGTGTTTTAACACTCAATGGCACCGTGTGGAATGTGAAGAGGGGAGATTGCCATGTTAATCTTGGACTAAATTGGCCACCGTAGGAGTTAAAACGAAATCAGAATTGAGAGGAACAGAAACTAATATTCACTGGATGGTCATATAGCTTTACACCGCTAGATGGGGGAAAATATCACACAGTGTAGCTTTAATGGTCACACGTTATGCAGGTAAACTATTTATTTATTTATTTAATCTTCAATTAGTGTTTTATTTTTTAATTCTTTATTTAAATTTTACATTTGTACGATTTAATTAGCAGCTTTTTATACGTAGCTTTTTCTTCTGTAGATAGGTATAGATATTTTGCCGTTCTGACACTTCTGTTTTTACATTGTTTAGTAAATGTGCAAATTAGGTTTTTTTGTTTGTTATTTTTTGTTATACTTATTTGTTATTAAATAACTGTCACTGGTTATTTGCATCAAATCTTTGAAAGCTGCTCGCGTTGGAAACAGTTACTAATGCATTAAAATGTTGCTTTACTCCCTAAAAAAGCAACTAATTGCATTTCTTAGTGACTTTTTATGGAAAGTAATGTTACATTATTTTTGCGTTGCTTTGTCCCGTTTGGGCTGGGCTTGCAAGTTAATTTTTTAATAACCAAAAAAAGTTATTTAAAAAGTACATTCAAAATAAATGCAGTACTTTACTAGTTAGGCTACTTAAAAAAAGTAATCTGATTACATAACTTAAATAACTTGAGTAGTGTTTAGGGATAACGCATTACAAGATATCTGCTTGAGGCATTTAACTGCAAATAAACTAGATATTCATAATCTATTTTCCGTCCTGCAGGAAACAAGAGTGACCTGGAGGCGCAGCGGCAGGTGCTGTTTGAGGACGCGTGCACGCTGGCGGAGCGGACCGGTGCGCTGGCCGCACTCGAGACCTCCGCAAAACAGCACCATAACATCGAGGAAGCCTTTGAACTGATGGCCCGCGAACTCCTAGTAAGACACGGAGGAATAATCCATCAGGACAACCAATCAGATTCACCCACCGTTTTCTTGCACATGGATTCTCATCCAATATATGAGGAACATAAGAAGAAGTCATGTGACTGCTGACTGACTTATATTTTAAAACAAATCACAGAAAATGTAATGTTGCATTTAATGGATGAACTCTGTAAACGTATACAAGTATAATATTATGGTTTACCTCTTCTGTGACATTTATTTTGCAGTTGGTTGTGTACAGTACAATAAAATGCATAAAACATTAAGAACAGTAAGTCAGTATGCATTCTTTGTTCTTTCGCAACACAAAACAATGTATTGAAAAGATGAAGTATTAACTGAGTGTTTTTTATGTTAAATGGTTAAAAACCAACAATAAACAACGCGGCTTGTTTCCGCTCAGTGCTTGTACAAAAACAGCTAGACAGAACAAAATGCACAACACGTTTGTTAAAGTTGAATCCCGTCTGAAAATACAGTACGACATGATGCCCAAAACCGTGTACGTCCTGTGTGAACAGGAAGAGGTACAGTGTGTTACAGCAGAGCAAAGTGTTCCCATTTAAGACAAACAAACTGAGGCGGTTGTGTACTTTAAGGATATTTCAAAGAACACAAACTATTTACAACCTATTGGAGAGTGAAAAAATGACTTCCTCCTATCAAAGTCATTGGGTTGTTTCTTCATTAGTATGGCTTCACTCGCAGAAGATGGTCTTTCTTTGCTGCAAGCGTTTAACCTTTGTGCTTGTGAAAGTACTACAATAAGGGGGTTTTCTCAGCGATGCTATTGTAGAAGAACCAGTTTTGCTTCCCCAAAGAACCTTTGAGTGAACATTCTAAAAATAACTATTTTTCTTAGTGTGAAGAACGTTTAAGAATCTTAAGAATCTTTTGTGCAGTGCAAAGATTACATGGATGTTAAAAGTTCTTGATGGAACCATCAATGCCAATAAAGAATCTGTATTTTTAATTGTGTTGCAGCGCAATCTCCTTCAACACTCCTTTCCCAAATAGTGCACTTGACTCGTGTCTAGATGTAAACATCAAGAAACCTTCAAACTTCAGACCTACTTGAAATGAATTGCTGCATTGGATTCAAATCCCACCAACCTTTGCTCTGCTTGTCTGGCACATTTACGGTTGTTTTGTGAATGTTTGTGGGCGAAATCCAATATGATTAGGAATTTTGCGAAATAAATTTCCGAAAGATTTTCAGATTTGCAACAAGATCAAATTTGTCACACAGATTCGCTGCGTTGACCAACAGCTTGGGTTGTCACACTTAGAACTGTAAATGTGACCACCACTAATGCTCATTTCCGCCTGGATTTGGCCTACCTAAATTCTTACCATACCCACATACAGTGGTCTAAATACATAATTTTGGTGTCATTTTACAGGAAACCCTTTGAAGTTACATAAAACACTGCTAAAAGTGATAAACATATAAGTTGTCTGAGCTGTAGACTTGTGTGCTCTAGCACCCTACAGACGGAAACTACATAAAAAGGTCATATTCCACCATTCAGATCCATTTGGACAAATCTTGCATACATGCAGACAAAAATCTTTTTTTCCAGTATGTGCTGCCATCTAGTGGAAACATCCGAAACGGTCTGCAGGGTGCTAGAGCATTTAGACCACTGGATGTGTGTATGGGAAGCTTTTCAATTTGGGTAGGCCATATCCGGGCAGAAATGGTACCAGAGTCATTTATTGTACACAAGTTACTTTGGCATCGTAAAACAAATGCCAAAGTGATACATATCTCCAGAAAGTAGAGACTCTAAGCTTTCAAATGGTATCCGACATGTGATGTCAGAGCTCCTCCACAGACTTTAAAAATGTAAAGTATATACTTTTGATGATGTCATTCTAGTCCCTGTACAAGGTTTGCAGAGTTTAAGAGGATAAGAAAACAGTTTAAGAAATAAGACAAAGTTGCATTGTAAGATGTAAAGTGACATTAGCCAGGTTTCCATCCATTTTTTTTGTGTGTGTGCAAAAGAAGGTTTAGCGCTTCAAAATGTGTATCAATATAGCTGATGGAAATGCCAATTATCGATCATTTTTCCGTTTAACTTTAGCGTATAAATTCTAGGTCGATACTTTAAATGGTATGAAAAACGAATTTGGAAACACTTTTTGCAGAAAAAAAGTGCTTTAACGCAAATAAATGTAAGTCACATGACAAAATGATCAATTAAAGGAAACAAATTGCTCCTATTAAAGCAGTTTCTCTGTAGTTCAAAGCCGCATTCAACTGATTATAGCCATATTGTATATTAAACGACTATACTATTAGTAAGAATAACATTTTTGTAATTTTGTCTGTTTTTTACAAACTAATATAAGTATATAATATCTAACTGGACCTGTTTCTAAATATTGATTGATTTATATAGAACAAAAAAACATGAATACAAATTGTTTTATGTATACAATATAATAATATATAATAAAGTTTTGTTTTAAAATGGATGAGGAAAATATAGTGCCTTAAAATCAAAGTATGTGACAAGCTGTCCCCACTTCACCATGATCTTCTGATTAATATTTCTTAATTTAGTAATAGGCCTATTATTCGTGAAAATAGTAAGCATTAAATGGGTGAATTTCAATCGTCTCATATTTTACAAATATTTGTGATGCCAAAGATAAAATATAATTTGCTTTATACACAAAATTATGAATGGGAACGACCCAAGAGCAAATTCTTTTAGCAAGACAACAAATCTTATGCAACAGTACAGGTTTTTTTTTTTTTTAGAGATGCCGTCATTATGCAAACACATTTTATTGGGAAAATGCCAATTGGATGGAAAAAACAATCTTTTTTTAACGCATATTCACTTTGTTGTTAACAAAACCGCAAAAAGTGGATGGAAACTTGGCTATTATGACATATAAAGTCTCAATTTGCAATTACGAGCAAAAAAATATAGCAATTGCAAAGTCACAATCACCATTTTTTACTCTAAAGTAGAAAAGGGCTTCAATGTATGTAGTTACATAAAAATATTTTTTTATGTTAACAGGGTTCCGTTAAAAATAAACCGAACAGTACATCGTACTCATACATACGTTATGATCATACATCGCTAGACTAATGAAAATAGAAAATTTACAATTCTACATATATTACCTTATATATGTTAAAATGGACTTCCATATATTTGTTCAAAAGCAAAACATTATTTAAATTAGAGGGCAGGCCCAAAAAATGGCAAGTGTAATTATTTAACAAATAAAATGGACGGGCAAAATCAAAAGGCTCAAGTAGTTCTGAAGCATGTTCATAAACGCAGCAGACAAATATAAAAAAATCAGAAGGCGCCACTAACACCTCCAGTGTAGGCAGATTCACTGATTAGGACTGATTCTGTTCTGAGGTGTCGTGACGCACCGACCATAGCGGATTACTGCAGCGGCCAACCCTCCACCTGGAAGACCAGCTCCACTGCATCCCGAACGTCATGGACGATGAAGGAAGGCTGAGTCAGGCTGGGGTCGAAGCGGAAGTCCCGGTGACCGTGGAAAATCTGCTGCTCCGTGACCGTCTGCTCGGGGTCGGTGGGCAAGTCCTGTTGGTCCCGGTTGTAGACGCCCGTGCAGACCAGGATGGAGCTGCAGCCTTCAGGCGGACGGTGATCGAACGAGCCGCCCACCATCACCTGTCCGGAGCCTTTGGCATCGTCGGACGCTTCCCACGCCAGGTCTCCAGTCACCTGGCTGGCCGAGCCGCCCTGCGCCTGCACCTGTGCACGGCTGCGATGCATCGCTTTGAGGTAGCGGTTGTACAGGTTTGCACCATAAATATCAGCCATGGGGTTGTCACTATGAGAGAGATACATGTCCATCAAACATTCAAGAGTGTCAAGAGTCAAGAGTGTGTCAGGTCTTAAAGGAGTGGTTGCATGTGCTTTGACTTTTTTAACTTTAGTTAGTGTGTAATGTTGCTGCTTGAGCATGAACAGTATCTGCAAAGTTACAGCGCTGAAAGTTCAATGCAAACGGAGATATTGTCTTTTAAAGTTATGGCAGTTTATTGCCTACAAAAACGGCCGGTTTGGACTACAACGAGCTTCTTCCTGGTTGGTGACATCATAAACCCTCGCTAGTCTCCGCAGATGTGACTTCTGCCGTAATGGGAACGGGCGTGGCTTCCGGCAACCTGTGCTTGGCACTTCAGCCAATAAAAATACAGGAAACTACATTAGGCCATCTAACCAATCTAAGACCATTGCTATGACCAAAACGAGCCGTTCAAAGGACAGTGGAGACAGCAGTGTGGAATAAAGGTCAAATATAAGTAAAATACAGCGTAAAAAAAAAAAAAAAGTATTAAGACATGTTATACTGCGCCCCATAAACACAACCAAGCCTAGAAAAAAAACACAGAACCACCCCTTTAAAGTGACAGCGGCCTATTAAACCTGCTGATGTCTGTCATTAATGTTAATCAAAGAACAAAACAGAGAAAATCACTCACTGCTCTCGACTTAGCTTTAATAAGGATTCATCGATATTCAATTTATAATGTGTGTTATGGCAGGCAGTGTGACAATGTGTTCACTTGCATTTGTGACTAAAAATGTGTGAAAAGTTTTATGAAATGTAAGGTCATAAATATCTTAAAAGGTATATAACAAACATCTTGATCATTTTAAGAGGTTATAATAAATTGTAGACAATAAAAATTCTCACATTATGCATACCCGCCATATATATATATATATGGATTACATTTTACAAAAATTATTACGTGTTAAAGCAGGCAGTGTCAATGTGTTTCACTTGCATTTGTGACACAAAATATTTTTATAAAAACGTGTGACTTAGGAGCATGTGTGCAAATAAAAGTCCCTAAAGGTACTTCAAAAGTTTAAAAAAATGCAGTTTTCTGAAATGCAAGGTCATAAATGTCTTAAATGGTATGACAGATTTCTTGATCTGGGGATGGAAAACAATATTTACATCATGGTGTACATCATATATATACACATTCATATTTATAAATATTTACATAATTATTAAATAGTTTGAAGCAGAAATATTTAAATATTTAGTGTATTTTTAGTATTCTAAAAAAAATAATAATTTTGCTTATAAATACATCCTTGTATCCATTTTAGAAAAAACACATTATTGGACACATTTTTATTGCTCCAGTAATTTTTGTAATGTGCAACCGAAGTGCCAAGCCCTGTTCAGGATTGAGCTCTGAGATCAATGAAATTTGACCATTTAAAACATGCTCATGCATATTCATTTGGCCCAAAGCAAATCAATATGACTCACCCAATGGCGTAAAGTCTCTCGACCGGTCGGGTCCAGCCCAGTTTCTCGGCCTGTTGTCTAATGAGCAGTTCGGCGTAGTTGTACGTCACAACGCTGGGCTTCCCGATCAGAGCCTCGTACTTCAGCTCACAGCCCGTTATCTTCTTATAGATGCTCTCCAGGCACACGAGGAACATGCCGTGACCGAAGCTAGCAACAAATCAACAGCAATCCTGGTTAATTCTGTATTTGAAAATCTGCTTACATGATCGTTGTTTAAGTCAACATAAAATGGCATTTGCAGTTCATTTTTTATTTCAGTATTCTGATTAATTTCTGAGTGCAGCAGGATATTAAACTAAAAAGAGATTGACAGTTTATCAATCAAGAACTGATGTGAATAAGCTGCCCCTTAATCTTCGTACCACCCCTACTCTCCAGACCATTAAGTCCTAACTTAAAACTCATCTGTTCTCTATGCTCAGTACATAATAATTTTCCTCTCTACTTCCCTGCCTTCAAGTGATCGATCACTTTCTCATTTTTATGTTATATGATTACTTTATAATGTTCTCTGTGATTCTATAACTTATGTTAATTATCTGTAACTATTCGTTGTCTCCATCTGCTTGTTTATTTGTAATAATAAGCAGGCGGACTGTTACGTTTGTCTATTGATTGTACTATTGTAATACTTTTTAAAGCGAGCGTGGGTTTTTGAAAGGCGCTATAAAAATAAACATATTATTATTAAATAAGCATTCTTATTAAATAAACCTATTATTATGGTGTAAAGTGGGCTGCATCACCTACAACGTTGGCATAAAACAATTACTAAAAAGCTATTATAGCGATTGGTTAACATTACCAAAAGGAAAGTTGTTCTAGACTTGAATCAAATATTTTTTTATAGCATGCAATGATTAATAAAGCCCAATGAGACCTGAAGTATGTGTTAATAGAGTACATTTTAATATGTGGACTCTATGTTGAAATATATACACTAGAGTTCAAAAGTTTAAAGCTCCACTGTGTGATATTTTCCCCCATCTAGCGGTGTAAAGGTATATGACCATCCAGTGAATAATAGTTTCTGTTCCTCTCAATTATGATTTCGTTTTAACTCCTACGGTGGCCAATTTAGTCCAAGATAAACATGGCAATCCCCCTCTTCACATTCCACACGGTGCCATCGAGTGTTAAAACGCGAAAGGCGAAGCTTGAATTTACGGGTATGTCCCTCTTTGGCTAATGTACTTTCAAGATGGAGGGGAAACATGGCGACCGGCATTCGAACCCCTCACCCGTATGTATTTTCAATGGCATATTATAAACTTAGGAGAATACTTTATTACTTGAAAGAAGTAAATATACATTAATGAGCACATATATATTTGAAAGAACTAAGTGTTTTTAGCTAAGAATAAACTAAAAAAGTTACACAGTGTAGCTTTAAGGTTGGGAATATTTTTTATGTTTTTTAATAAAGTCTCTTCTGCTCACCAAGGCTTCATTTATTTGACCAAAAAAACAGTAAAACAGTAATATTGTGAAATATTATTACAATTTAAAATAAGTAAAACTAGTACTTACCACGCATCATTAGTAATCGGACATGTCATGGTTTATTCTAAATCAAATCCAAATGCTAGGGTTTTACACCTGCATTTATTTCATGAAAAATATAGAAAAAATTAAAATTTTCTACAATTGCACATTTTAAAAGAAGAATTTTCTATTTGAATACATGTCAAAATATAACGTATTCCTGTGATCAAAGCTGAATTCATCATCATTACTCCAGTCCTCTGATTTTTTAATTCAAAATTGTTGTATTCTTCCTCAGGATTTTTTGATAATTAGAAAGTTCAATGAACAGCATTTAATTGAAATGGAAATCTTTTGTAACATTATAATTGCATTTACCGTCACTTTTAATCAATTTAATGCATCCTTGCTGAATAAAATCTTCCTGACACTAACCGAGGGTTTTTGGCTTCGGCCATCCACAGCAGATCCATGTTGCAGGCCAGCACAGGGATGTGTGGGTAATGTAGTGATGTCACCATGTTTCCTGGCCTCCCATTGGTCAAGAGCACATCAACGATCAGTTGTATGTTTGTCTCCCACCTGATAGGCTCACCGAACAGGATGACAGCTTTAAAGTGACAGTAAAAACAGACGTGAGCGGACTCAGATCTCAGCCAGAGCAGAAAGTGAAACAGGTGGAATGAAACTTACCATCAATTGGTGGCACATTTTTAGATGAGGGAACCTAAGGAATATTAAGGACATTATACAGTCAATGTTCAACGCTTAAGATTGACACTTGCCTCATAAACACAGCTAGTAATAACAAATGCTAAATTCTCCTGATTTTTTACATATTCAGACATTATTGTTTCTACTGACCAAGTCTTTGGGTCTGCGATGGTGATCCACCACGTCCAGGAGAGGATACGCCTCCCTTAGCATGTCAATGGTCACGACGTTCTTGAAACCAACACTAGAGTTTATTTTGTCAAGGACATTATATCATGATATAGCCACACACACACACACACAAACCGTTTTTTTATACCGTACAAACCGTATTTTCTATCCCCTTACACTGCCCCTGCCCCTAAACCTACCCACCACAGGAAACATTCTGCATTTTTACTTTCTTGAAAAAACTCCTTCTGTATGATTTAGAAGATGTTTTCCTCGTGGGGACCAAAAAATGTCCCCACAAGGACAAGGATTTCAGATATTGCCATCTTTGTGGGGACATTTTGTCCCCATAACGTAGGGATTACCAGCCCACACACACACACACATAACGGCGCTGTTCTTGAAGCAGATAAACGTGCAGTTCCACTATTAGTAGAGATGTAACCCCTCGCTCGAAGCGGGACTTGAACCCAGGACTGCCGGCATAAGAGTCAGACGCTCTAACAAGGCTAAAGACTGTAACTTCTATCACCAGTTGCTAGAGCGTCTCTTGAGATCATAGGAGCGAGGGTTGCTCGCACAGCGACTATTAGCTGGCCTTCATTACAGAGAAACTCCTGCCGGATATTGAGAGATGCACAGACTCAGATAATTCACATAGCTTAATCTCTCTCTCTCTGTGACAGTGACTCAGTGACTCAAGCCTCCGTTACCAACTCTAAAATTACATTTTGGAATCAGCAACGGAGGCTTGGGAAGAGATGCGATACAAATTAGTCATATATGGACAATGTCTTGAGATGTGGTTACCATAGTATAAGGAGAATAATTGACAATCTTATTCTTAGAAAATAATGCACACCATAGGTGTAAAGCCTATAGAGCTACAACATACCAGAGCAACGAAGGTGAAACAGAGCTTGCTGACAGATTAACCATTCACCGTATCCGGTCGGCTAAACTCCGAACACATCTTCCCTTTTTAAGAATGACTTCAGTGCCGTTCTTTGTTCTTTTCTCAGAGAAAAGCTTAACTCCAAGTCTTCCAGAGTCGCGGTCAAAGCTGATTCGAAAGACCGCCGTTCGCCAGTTTCTGTGTTTACTAGAAGCACGCAAATGCAACTCTGCCGTCATAATGTTAAGCCACGCCCACCGACTCTTTAGACGATGTGATTGGCCCGACCAGAGTTTGGCATTTACAGCTCAGAAGTGAATTGAGAGTTGCTAGACGACACTCGCGGGAAATTAGATTTGCTGCCGCTAGGGTGCTTCTAGATTTCTAGGCTACTCAGAATGCACACATTCGTTCCGACCGCAAGAAAACACACCTGTCGATTGTAGTAAGATTTTCACAGTAAGACGAGATCTCACAGACTTGCTACATCAAATGTGACTTGAGAACAACAAATGGAACACAATCGACATTGTCTGCTGATTCTCCTGGCATAAGTTTTTGGGAACAAAAAAAGGAGAAAAAAAAGGAATATGGGTGATCTTTTTTCTTTATACCCCACTTCCGTGGCAATGTTTGTACGTGCCAATTTAAGCTACAGTAGCTCGTGCATCAATGAGCCTTGGCCGCCCATGTTCTCCACTGTTCCTTCCTTGGAGCACTTTTGATAGAGACTGACCACTGCAGACCGGGAACAGCCCACAAGAGCTGCAGTTTTGGAGATGCTCTGACCCAGTCGTCTAGCCATCACAATCTGGCCCTTGTCAAACTCGCTCAAATCCTTACGCTTGCCCATTTTTCCTGCTTCTAACATCAACTTTGAGGAAAAAATGTTCACTTGCTGTCTAATATATCTCACCAACTAACAGGAGCCGTGATGAAGAGATAATCAGCATTACTCACATCAGCTGGTCATATGTTTTGTGTATGTGTTTGTGTATATATATATATATATATATATATATATATATATATATATACAATTTTATAATTATAGTAATTTATATCAAGGTTAAGGATACTTGTGAGCAACTTCCACCACTGGTCCCTGTCCGGACACCAGCACGCACAGGTCATGGAACTGGGTGAAAACCCTCAGAGGACTGTGGGACAGCACCACCTGGTCTGGAGACACCTGTTTGGAGAAATCAAACTACCCTGTCTTACTCTCGGACAAATCAAATGCTGTGTTTAAACTACCGACAGTGCAAACGGAGCAGTCTGGAAGGTTATATTTCTGGCAACACCTAATATCGGGTGTCTCACCTCAACCTCAAGAAGGTGAGACAGCTGCTCGGCTTTGGTTTGCCGAAGGGCGTTCCCTGCATTGGTCACAAACACCACAGGAACCTTGTATTTTCCATCGCCATCCACCAGGTTTCTAAAACACTGTTTAGCTGCAGGGATGGGTGTCCGTCCACGTACCAGCACTCCATCAATGTCAAACAGAAGCCCAAACAAGCTGCGGTCCGGCTCACAAACATCCTCGAAACAAAAAAAACTTTTGTTAGTACTCATTTAGCAGACACTTTTCATCAAGTCACCTTTATTTATATAGAGCTTTATACAATACAGAATTCAAAGCAGCTTTACAGTTATAAACAGGAAAAAGTGACCAACTGTACACATAACACTCGGTTTTCCTGGAGGAATCTAAGGTCAAATGTCTTGATCAAGGTCACAGTGATAGTTTTGTCTCGATTGGGATTTGAACCTACAACCTTCAAGTTACAGATTAAATTGAGACTCAAATTCCAAACCATTCCCTAATGACAAGGTGTTTCAACATCCCAACTTTAGACTGTTTTCTCATTTCCTGCAAAAGGAAAGTGAAACCTTGAGTACATCCACTCATTTGCTGTACTATTAAGGGGAAGACATCCCACAGTAAAGTAATTCAGGTGAAAATCCAGGTTGCATTTACTTTCTAGATATAAATGATGGCTGTAAAAATAATATGAATGGCTGTCAAAATAACTATTGTGTGTGTGTGTGTGTGTGTGTGTGTGTGTGTGTGTGTGTGTGTGTGTGTGTGTAAACACTTTAGTTAGAGTCCAAATCTCACTATTAACTATTTGCTTATTAACATGCACAATACATGGTATTGCCTGTTTATTAGTACTTTTATAGCACAAATTAATGCCTTGTTCTACATCCCTTAATCCTTCTACCAATACCTAAACTACCATACTATTAAAAGCAGTTATTAGGAGTTTATTGAGCTAAAGATCGTAGTTAATAGTTAATAGTGAGAATTGGACCCTAAACTAAAGTCTGATATACACTATAATATGTGCACTATTGTTGGCCCAAAAATAGAGTTGATCTCACAACGTGTTGAAACACAGCCCAACATTGACCAGAAACTCAAAACAACAACAACAACAAAGCTAACACATAACACCACTCATTTTGTTGTGGTCTGGGGTGTTAGTTGGTTCATGAGTATTATTTATGAGAGTTAAATTCTGAATATTAATAATAATAATGAGTATGAACTCACTGTGGTGTAGCGGCGCTGCGTCTGCGCAAAAGCAGCTGCATTAGTGACTTTCCTGCTCAATCTCACGCCTCTCCAGCCGATTCTAAACATAGTCAACATCTCTGAGGAAAAATACACGAAGAAACGAGACAACGTTTCTACTTTGACCTGAGCATGACTCCTCCTGCACTGATGCTAACCATTAGCCCACATGTTATCGGCAGGTGTCAAACATGTTTTTCTAGCTCTAAAGATGGCTCTTATCTAAATCAATGCATGTGTGTTGTGTGTCAGCAGGAAAGGGTAGCCTATAGGACTGACAGAGACAGGCGCTTGCTGCTGCTGTTGTTGTTGCGCAATGCGCATGCTCAGAGCGCGCTCATACTATGGCAAGCCTTTTCAACAATTAATCCTTAAAACGTACTAGTATCTATTTTCATACATTACTTATTATTTTAGACACTAGTATCTATTTCATTAGCTACTAGTGTTTATTCTTTAGATACTAGTACCTTTTTAAAAGTAGGAGCACTTTCTGAGTGCACATTGCACAAGCAGGGCAGGGCCGTGCAAGCGACCTTTGGAAGGGCAGGAGCTCAAAGTATAAAGGGGCACATGGAACAAGGCTTTAAATAGGGCTGTGCTCAAAATATCAATACAGCAATATAATGTGATGCATTCCTTTCTGATATGTGTATCGATACACCCAGCAAACACAGTACGTTGTGACAACGTCGTCAGTAAGTCGTCATTTGGTCAGCGTGACATTACTTTATGACAACGTTGTGAGGACGTTGTGGTAAAGTTCCATTTTTAAAAATGTTGGCTAACGTTTCAGAAACGTTGTGGGAACGTCCTCAAAAGACGTCGCTAGTTTATCCCACAGAGAACGTTGTAAGGACGTCGTGGTAAAGTTCTATTGTTTTAGAATCTTGGCTAACGTTCCAGAAACGTCATGGGCACGTCCTCAAAAGACGTCGCTAGTTTATCCCACAGAGAACGTTGTAAGGACGTCGTGGTAAAGTTCCATTTTTTTTAAATCTTGGCTAAAGTTGCAGAAACGTTGTGGGCACGTCCTCAAAAGACGTCGCTAGTTTATCCCACAGAGAACGTTGTAAGGACGTCGTGGTAAAGTTCCATTTTTTTTAAATCTTGGCTAAAGTTGCAGAAACGTTGTGGGCACGTCCTCAAAAGACGTCGCTAGTTTATCCCACAGAGAACGTTGTAAGGACGTCGTGGTAAAGTTCCATTTTTTTAAAATCTTGACTAAAGTTGCAGAAACGTTGTGGGCACGTCCTCAAAAGACGTCGCGTGTTTATCCCACAGAGAACGTTGTAAGGACGTCGTGGTAAAGTTCCATTTTTTTAAAATCTTGACTAAAGTTGCAGAAACGTTGTGGGCACGTCCTAAAAAGACGTCGCGTGTTTATCCCACGGAGAATGTTGTAGCGACGTGGCCCACTGGTCTTCATAACTTTCCAAATTGCATTATTAATTTACAAGTATTATCAAATGTATGCCATTTTGATTTATATGGGACATTTACTTAATTCATCAAATATTTTTTAAATGAATCCACCATGTTTGCAAATCGTATTGGCAAAAACAATAAAAAATCGAACAAAAAAAAAAAAATGCCACAATTGTCCCACTATCACGTGCGGTGCCAGGAGTAGCATTTTGCATCTGAGCGGGTCATAGAACTTCAAAATGAGTTCTAAATTCATTATTTATTATTCTTGATTTTATTCATGTAATTCTTGCTGCGTGACTTTGACGTGGTGTGTTGATGTGTCAAACACTGGAGCGGCGCGGAGTTGCCATGGAAACGGTGCAGCAACACAGCTGACAAGCCGCAAAACTCCCTCTGTCGTTGTTGTTTTCACTATACTTTCAGGTGAGTTGTCTTTAAAGTTACACAAATAATACACACAACTGTTACTGACATTTTCCTGACATTTCTTATGTGTCATTGACACGCTTCTGTTCTGTTGAATATTTACTTTATAGAAATGTAGAGTCTTTGGAAAAAAAGTCTGTAAGCACATCAACCGTTTTCCGAACAGTAAGTTAAGTTAACGAGGCTAACGTTAACTCTATAAAGTTAATCTCTTGTTTAGGCTTTGAATCACATGTGTAAATGAGAGGTTTTGATAGTTTTATAAAGTTTTTTTCTTCTTCTGGGAATTGAATGGGTCATTGAAGGTGGCTAATTAATTGAACTAACGTTAACGTTATGTGTTTGCTGTTAATGGACGAAGTCACTTACATTAAAAACATTAACACGGAGCGCGAAAAAAACGTGTTAACATATAATAAAATGTTCTGTGATTTTCAGAAGGGACAAAATAACCCCTCTACAACAGAGGTGAAGCTCCCAGCAAGTTTCCAACATTTCTGAAGGAAGCTGCTGAAAACACAGGTGAACTGAAAAAGGTGATTGATTAACCTTGTCCATTTTTAACAATATTTTAACCCATTCTTTCTCTTTTCTGCATTTAACCTTTGCTGTAGCTTCTTTCCTTTTAATAAACCTGGCGTTGTATAATTTATATATTTGGCTCTGATAAATTGTTGATGCTTTCATGCTGATGCCCTGCAGCCTGCACTGTAAAGTTAGCAGAGTTGGAGCAGATCTCCTGTCGGACAACATCTCTTAAATGGTGAGGATTTACTCACCTGCAAGCCATCCTATGTGTAAGTTATATGACATTATTCTTTCAGATGAACACAATCAGAGTTATATAAAGAAATGTCCTGGCTCTTCCAAGCTTTATAATGGCAGTGAATATTGCTTGGTTTGCTTGGTGATAAGCGGTAGGCTACGCGAGTCGACTTGCGCTAAAAAGGGTGACCCCCCCCCCCATGCTATGTTTTGTTTTGCTCTAATTTCTGTACTTCTGCTTTCGTCAATACGCATGCGTCAATGGTTATTCTTTTTAGCGCAAGTCGACTCGCGCATTGCTGACCACTGGAAGCTAGTTATTTAGTCTATAAAGTTTTAAATATAGATATTTTTCTCACACAAACATGCCACTTTGCTTCAGATGGCCTTTATTAACCCCCGGAGCTGTGTGGCGCAATAATATGATGGATAGATGCACTTTTATGGACTTCAAAAATGAAGCAACATTCACTGCCATTATAAAGCTTGGATTAGCCTGGACATTTTAAAATATAACTCTGATTGTGTTCGCCTGAAGAACCTAGGGATGACTTGGGGGTGAGTAAATCATGGGATATTTTTCATTTTGGGATGACCTAACCCTGGCATTATGAACCATGTGACTAGTAAGTAAAACCTCAAACATACAATAATGTTCAAAAGTTTGGTTTTGGTACATTTCTTTGAAAAAGGTCTCTAATGCTCACCAAGATAGCATTTGCTTGATTAAACAAAAACAGTAAAATCTAATATTTTGAAATAATATTAAAATTCTAAATAATTGGGTTCTATTTGAATATATTATAAAATGTAGTTTATTCTTGTGATGAAAGCTTAATTTTCAGCATCATTACTCCAGTCTTCAGTGTCACATGATCCTTCAGAAATCATTCTAATATGAGGATTTTATTCATTAAAGAATCCTGAAAAATGGTTTACACAAAAATATGAAACAGCACAACTGTTGTCAACACTGCTAATAATCATAAATGTTTTTGTGAGCAGCAAATCATCATATGAGAATGATTTCTGAAGGATCATGTAACACTGAAGACTGGTGTATTGATGTTGAAAATTCAGCTTTGATCACAGGAATATTAAATTAATAATAATAATAATAATAATAATACAATGTAAAATAGCTGTTTTCAATTTAAAGGGTTAGTTCAACCAAACCTTTAAATCCTGTCATCAATTCCTCTCCCTCATGTTGTTACAAACCTGTAAGACCTTCATTCATCTTCAGACAGCAATTTAATTAACACTTTCAAGGCCCAGAAAGGATGTAGACATCAATAATTACAATGGAAAGGAGACTGGCACAGGCTAGATCAAAATTGTGGAATTAAGTTATTTTTGCACACAAAAAGTATTCTTGTTGCTTCGTAACATTAAGGTTGAACCACTGGAGTCACATGGACTATTTTAACAATGTTTTTACTACCTTTCTGGGCCTTGTGTTGCAGTCTATGGAGGGGTCAGAAAGCTTTTGGATTTCATCAAAAATATTTTCATTTGTGTCTGAAGATGAACAAAGGTCTTACAGGTTTGGAACAACATAAGGTGAGGAATTAATGACAGAATTGACATTTTTGGGTGAATTATCACTTTAAATATATATTACAGTTTGTACTGTATTTTTGATCAAATAAATGCAGCCTTGGTGACTGTTGAGTAAAAGAGACTCTTTCAAAAGCATAAAAAACAGATTAGCAACATTAATAAGGTTCTCCTCTGTTTCAGCTGCCAGAAAATGATGAAGATGTGACAGTGTAGCTCGGGATAAGGAAGAGGATGAAGAGGAGGAAGAACATGTAAGTAAAAAAAAAAAAAAAAAAATTATACCTTTTTAACAAAAAGCAATACACCTACAATAGTATGGCTTTTTTTTTTTTTCAGCTTTCAGTTTACAAAGATCCAAAGTGAATATCTAGAGGCCATCCTCCTATCCTATCCTCAGAAGACCCTGCCCTCCGCTGGTGGGGTAAGAAAGACCCTCTTCCTCTTCTCTCACAGCTCTCCATCTCCCTCGGCCTCATCAACACTGTCTGAAGCTTTTTCCACAGCTGGGACACAGTCAGGAATGAGGGGTCTCAGATTCTTCCTGAGAAAGTCATCATGCTCATTTTCTTGAACAAAAAAAAAAACCTGTTGATGTATATTTTGGCCCAATAATACAGAAAAGATGCTAGGACTCTATGTAGTGTTTTTTTACATATCTCTTTTTTTACTATAGCTCAAGGACTATATATCTTTTGTAACTGTCACATTGTTCAGGTTTAGCTACAGATAGTGAAGCAATAAAGCACATCACCACCAGACATTTGTAGCAGGTGCCTCACAGGACATGCAGGACATTTCTGCAAATAAAAGTAATAATAAAGAAACTGATAAATCTTTTTTTCCATGTCTTTTTTGTGCTAAATTATTGAGAGTAGTACCAATATGAGTATTGATAAGTATAAGTGAGAAAATCCTTAACTACTCCCATCCCTAATAAGACAATAAAATATTTTAATAATTGGTTACATTGCTTATGCTTTTTTGTTTGATTAATGAATGGATGTGTTACATTTCTGTACTCATAATTTGTTAACACTTTACACTGTTCAAATGTTGACTTAATATTTGTAGCCTACAAAGTAACACTGAATAAATGCTGATTATTAAATTAATGCAGTGTGGTTTTGAGCCATTTTCTATTACAATTTAATAGGGGTTTGTATCGTTTTTTTATTATCTACAAGTACATAATCCCTAAATATATTAACTAAAAACAAAACAAATGTATTAATAAGGTTTTACAGCAGAGAAAAATGTTTGAGTGTATCAGTTCTATGTGGATTTCAAGGTTATGGACCAAGCACATCTTCATTTCCCGGACTAAAGGTGAGATTATTCAAATAAAGGTGGACGTGGTATTTTGGTCGTTAGGACGTACCTGCCACGTTCCAGCAACATATCATAATAACGTCGCAACGACGAATACAGGAATCACAAAGTTACGTCGCTGGAACGTTACCTGGTATGTCGCTGCGACTAATATGGTCCATTGAGGTTACGTCCTCACAACATGCCAGTTTGGTAGTTGAGACGTGATCATCACGTTATAGCAACGTACCAGTATAACGTCATCACGACGATTATGGGAATCACAAAGTTACGTCACTGGAACGTTATTAGGTACGTCGCTACGACGAATATGGTCCTTTAAGGTTACGTCCTCACAACATGCCAGTTTGGTCGTTGAGACGTGATCATCACGTTATAGCAACGTCCCACTATAACGTCGCCACGACGATTATGGGAATCACAAAGTTACGTCACTGGAACGTTATTTGGTACGTCGCTACGACGAATATGGTCCGGTCCGGTTACGTCTTCACAACGTAACTGTGTTAGCTGGGCAGATGCGTCCATCCTGTGATGCAGTTTTGAAACAGAATAGAAAAAAAAACATTTTAATGTCAAAAGTTTAACAAATATTTTCTTTGTACCAATTAATAACTCTAGGATTAGAAACTGAAGTGTCCCAGCCTGAGGCTTTTTATTCTGTTATACAGAATAGTAAAGAACAGCTGTTATAGTAAACTCTGTGTAGGACATGGTCATTATTCAAAATCGACGTGGCCTGTTTCGTACAGTACAGTATAGTTTATTTAATGCCATGCCAATGTGGCTTTACATTTATACAAAAAACAACAAAAAAAAAAAAATCAAGCAAAAAACAAACAAAAACAAAACAACAGCAATTAATATTATACAGATTTTTAACATTAATGTTTAAAACCATTTTCCGGTTAAAATCTTAAAAATCCTATATTCCTAATAAATCCTTGAGTGGGTTTGCTGCCTTTGCTGTTGTTGTTGCTGCTAATACTGACAATAGACATTAAAACAAGCATATGAGATATATTAATTAGCTGATAAAACAATTGTTATCTTATTCAATACAATCTAGTACATATTAAATAAATACTAATACGGCTTGCCATACGCGCTCCATTAAACACAGACTTCCGGTTTGTAACCGGCGTGTTTTGAAAGCGAATCGAGTGAACGCTCGCAGAAGGTAACTAATACACAAACATGTATTTTTACCACGATAATATGATTTTCATTGTGACTTATTAATGTGAGCATGAGTTAAATATTAGAAGTGGCAGTTAGTTAGACCATTTACAACTGTTATTCTTTCATATTGTACAGCAATAACTATTTAACGTTACCGCAGATCTAACAGGATGATTAATAAACAAACTAACTAAAGTGATCATTTAATCATATCGTTAATTTACTGGTCCAAATAAACATGTACGACGATTTGTTCGCTCAAACTACCCGCCGCAACGCGTCACCGTTTACATGACAACCATAGACGTGCAGTACTGATCATATGTGGTCAGACAGGGATTTTGTTTAATCTTGAAATTTACCGTAATTCTAGAGTAGAGTTTGATCACCTACAGCTCATTATATTCAGGTGAAATTACCTCAAAATGTAATTAAAAAAAATATTCTATTTTATTTATTTTCCATTTTAATGTTATTTGACTGCACTACATTAAAGTATTTTTTATTGTTTAAGGCCATACACACTGTGATGATGAACTCTCCTCCTACAAAAGAGCATAAAAGGTAAATATCGTGTGTGTTTATATATATATATATATATATATATATATATATATATATATATATATATATATATATATATATATATATATATATATATATATGAGAACTTACAGAAATACTGAAATCAAAGGGAAAAAAGTTTTATGACTATTAAGACTTAAGGGGAAAAAATATTTTATCCAGTATTACTATTTTCATTATTTTTACATTCCCACCCCCCAAATTCTCATTATTATAATCCAACTACAAATTTAAATTTTGAGATTATAAAAAAACAAAAACAAATTCTTGCTGATTCCCATCACATTCTCATGTATAATGCAGTCATTTGAAATACAATGATACAAATAAAGGAAAAAAACTGAAACTACCATGGACAATTTATAGATCATTAATTTTTGAGAATTAAGTTATTTTTGTGTATCATGGTAATGAGATCATGAGGGCAAAATTTGCTTAATTGGCATGGAAACAATAGACAATAGAAAAAAACATGTATGTGAAAAAATATAATAATGTAATTAATAAATATATGTATATATAAATAGATAAATGTAATGTTTGTATATATATATATATATATATATATATATATATATATATATACATACACTTTTTTATATGTATAATTTATATATATATATATATATATATATATATATATATATATATATATATATATATATATATATATATATATATATATATATATATATATAAAATAAAGTGTGTGCATTTATTTAACAATATTTGACACTAGTTGACCACATGCATGTATGAAGCATGTCTGAAATCCCAAATGACAGACTTTTAAGTGCTGAAGGTGCTCTCGTCCTCTTCCTCTGTCTGTGTTGGGGTCAGTCCAGAGCTCAGGCCACGGCTCGAGTCCCCGTTGCCCTCCATCCCCGAGCGACTAGCGTACCTGCGGCCGTCCCGCGAGCTGCTGGAGTTCTACCGGCAGAAAGTGGCGCAGTTTGATGGAGAACACGATGACCTGCTGCAGATGCTGGAGAAGTACCGCAGCACCGCAGAGGAGCAGGTCAGCCCTCTTCACCTGCCTTGTGTCTCTGCTCTCTCTGTCGGTGCGTTTGCATGTAATGCGGTGTGTGTGTGTGTGTTGTTGTGCAGCACAAGTTGCAGTGGGAGGTCCGTCAGCGCGAGGAGGAGATCGCGGAGCTCCAGAACGCTCTCAGTGATATGCAGGTGTATCTGTTCCAGGAGAGAGAGCAGGCGCTGCGACTGTACGCCGAGAACGACCGTCTCAAAATCAGGTCTGTGTCTGATATCATTATACAAGCGTGATCACTGAGATGAGCACAAGGCTGAAGGCTTTGTTTGCTGTCACAGAGAGCTGGAGGACCGCAAAAAGATCCAGCATCTTTTAGCGCTGGTGGGGCCGGATCCAGGCGAGATCACGTACTTCCATCGCGAGCCTCCCAATAAGGTTCAAAAGAATACCAAGCTTTGATATTATATAGCCGTCTGTGAAGGATTATGCTTTATTTTCGGTCCGCAAAGTTCTCATGAATTCAGTTTTATTTAGGTCACAATCCCTCAAAAGAAGATCCAGCCGAGATCACATGAGGAATCAAAGATGGCAAAACCAAGAGCTGTATATGCAAAAGGTTTGCCCTCACGGTTGCTTTTTTAAATGTTTAGTTGTAAAAGTAAAATATTGATTAAATTCTAGCAGTTGTATGGGTGGACCCATCTTGTCTATGTAAGAGGAGAATAGCTGTACTTTAACAGCATGTGGTGTTTTTCAAACTACAGCAAGCAAGAAATCATCACATGAAGACAGCACAAGTTCAGAGCAGTACAAGAGAGACAACCAGACGTTACTGCTGCAGGTGTGTGTGTGTGAGTGTGTGAGAATGAGAGAGAGTTAATGTGTCTGTGTGTTTGCATGCACTCTCAGATGAAAAAATCAGAATCTAGACTTACTATATTTGTGTATGAATTTATTAAATATTAACTTTCTTCAATGTCTTTTAATGCTTAACAAAAGTTAGCAGTTTCTGAGAAACACTGTTGATATTTGAAATCAACCCAAACAAACGCCGCCCCCAAAATGCACAAACACGCAATACAAGAGTCGATGTGTCTTTATCATGGCTGAAGCACAGCAAAATAATGCTTTGCAAAAAAATAATGGGAGGTGACGAACGAACGACAAAGAAACTGTACTCAAGAATATATACACAAGATTTTGTTGTTCATCTCCAGCTGCTCCAGACAAAACTGTCCTGTTACTATAGATAACATTACAACAGCATATCTTGGTTCTGTGAAACAGCAAAACCAATGTAACTCACGAATGGAGCAGAAAAAACGTAACCTCTGCATGTGTTTTCAGGCCTTCCCTCTGAGGTCTCTCCAGTGATTTAAAGCTTTTTAAAGTATCCTACAGCTGTCGCCTGATCATAACCAGTGATATTCCTCTGATCTTTCATCTTTTGTAATGTCTCTCAGCTATCTCTCTCTAGTCTTTCTTCAAATCTCTCTCTCCTCCCCATTATGGGTAGACACCCCCCTATTGCTGATTGGCTTACTCTCTCTCCTCCCCCATCATGAGTGGACACGCCCCATACTGTTGATTGTCTCAGTCTCCTCCCCCATCATAATTGGACACACCGCCTCCTGCTGATTGGCTCAGTCTCCTCCCCCATCATGAGTGGACACACCCCCTCCTACTGATTGGCTCACTCTCTCCTCCCATCACGAGTGGACACACCCCCTCCTACTGATTGGCTCACACTCTCTCCTTCCATCATGCGTGGACACACACCCTCCTGCTGATTGGCTCACTCTCCTCCCATCATGAGTGGACACACCCCCTCCTGCTGATTGGCTCACTCTCTCTCCTTCCATCACCAGTGGACACACCCCCTCCTGCTGATTGGCTCAGTCTCCTCCCCCATCATGAGTGGACACACCCCCTCCTGCTGATTGCTTCACTCTCTCTTCCCATCACGAGTGGACACACCCACTCCTACTGATTGGCTCACACTCTCTCCTTCCATCATGCGTGGACACACCCTCTCCTGCTGATTGGCTCACTCTCCTCCCATCATGCGTGGACACACCCTCTCCTGCTGATTGGCTCACTCTCCTCCCATCATGAGTGGACACACCCCCTCCTGTTGATTGGCTCACTCTCTCTCCTTCCTTCACCAGTGGACACACCCCCTCCTGCTGATTGGCTCACTTTAAATTTAATCAGAATTGAACATGCTTATACTGTATATAAGTTCATAATTTAAATGCTTTTATTCACTGAAATGCTCAGTGTTAATTGGTGCTGTTAACACTGAGCATATTGCCTCCATGAGTCCAGGTGGAGGCGCTGCAGGCTCAGATGGAGGAGCAGACGCGACTGGCTAAAGAGCAGGTGGAGGCGCTGCTGGAGGACCGACGCATTCACCTGGAGGAGAGGCAGGTTCAGCACCAGCGGGACCAGGAGAGGATCACAGCCCTCACCGAAAAGTAAGTTCATCCCTTCTTCTGTTCCAACAAAGCCTGAAGCCAGTGTCAAAGTTGAGCGTGACTCTCTCTCATCTGGTGCGCTCAGACTCCAGCGCACGCAGAATCTGCTGCACGAGAGCACGAGGGATTTCCTGCAGCTGAAGTTCGAGAGTCGAGCTCATGAGAAGAGCTGGATGGTGGAGAAGGACCGGCTGCTGCGAGAGCTGGACTCCTGTCAGGAGCGACTGCGCGAGGACCGCAGTTTCCACGAGCGGCGTCCGTCAGCAGACACCCTGTTCAAAACACAGCACAGTCACGAGAGCAGCCAGACACACCGGGACGAGATCAGGGTCAGAAAACTGAGCTTTTATTTTATATATACAGTCTTGTTCAAAATAATAGCAGTACAATGTGACTAACCAGAATAATCAAGGTTTTTAGTATATTTTTTATTGCTACGTGGCAAACAAGTTACCAGTAGGTTCAGTAGATTGTCAGAAAACAAATGAGACCCAGCATTCATGATATGCACGCTCTTAAGGCTGTGCAATTGGGCAATTAGTTGAATGGGGTGTGTTCAAAAAAATAGCAGTGTCTACCTTTGACTGTACAAACTCAAAACTATTTTGTACAAACATTTTTTTTTTGATCCATGATTCTTTAACAACATTCCACAATTCATTCACATTTCTTGGTTTTGCTTCAGAAACAGCATTTTTGATATCACCCCACAAGTTCTCAATTGGATTAAGGTCTGGAGATTGGGCTGGCCACTCCATAACATTAATTTTGTTGGTTTGGAACCAAGACTTTGCCCGTTTACTAGTGTGTTTTGGGTCATTGTCTTGTTGAAACAACCGTTTCAAGGGCATGTCCTCTTCAGCATAGGGCAACATGACCTCTTCAAGTATTTTAACATATGCAAACTGATCCATGATCCCTGGTATGCGATAAATAGGCCCAACACCATAGTAGGAGAAACATGCCCATATCATGATGCTTGCACCTCCATGCTTCACTGTCTTCACTGTGTACTGTGGCTTGAATTCAGAGTTTGGGGGTCGTCTCACAAACTGCCTGTGGCCCTTGGACCCAAAAAGAACAATTTTACTCTCATCAGTCCACAAAATGTTCCTCCATTTCTCTTTAGGCCAGTTGATATGTTCTTTGGCAAATTGTAACCTCTTCTGCACATGCCTTTTTTTTAACAGAGGGACTTTGCGGGGGATTCTTGAAAATAGATTAGCTTCACACAGACGTCTTCTAACTGTCACAGTACTTACAGGTAACTCCAGACTGTCTTTGATCATCCTGGAGGTGATCATTGGCTGAGCCTTTGCCATTCTGGTTATTCTTCTATCCATTTTGATGGTTGTCTTCCGTTTTCTTCCACGTCTCTCTGGTTTTGCTCTCCATTTTAAGGCATTGGAGATCATTTTAGCTGAACAGCCTATCATTTTTTGCACCTCTTTATAGGTTTTCCCCTCTCTAATCAACTTTTTAATCAAAGTACGCTGTTCTTCTGAACAATGTCTTGAACGACCCATTTTCCTCAGCTTTCAAATGCATGTTCAACAAGTGTTGGCTTCATCCTTAAATAGGGGCCACCTGATTCACACCTGTTTCTTCACAAAATTGATGACCTCAGTGATTGAATGCCACACTGCTATTTTTTTGAACACACCCCTTTCAACTAATTCAACTAATTGCCCAATTGCACAGCCTTAAGAGCGTGCATATCATGAATGCTGGGTCTCATTTGTTTTCTGAGAATCTACTGAACCTACTGGTAACTTGTTTGCCTCGTAGCAATAAAAAAATATACGAAAAACCTTGATTATTCTGGTTAGTCACATTGTACTGCTATTATTTTGAACAAGACTGTATATATAAGGGATGCAACAATACAGTTAGTTCACAGTTCAATACATACCTCGTTATTTAACCACGGTTTTCGGGTTGGTTTGTTTTTTTGCTATTCTGTTCTTACGTGACAAGAACAGAAAGAGGTTAAGAAGAAAATGTTATTATTGTAATACTCTTTTCTTTATTTAACTTAAAGGAACTGTATGTAAGAAATGTATTTCAATTAATCATAAAATGGCCCTGATATGTCACTAGACATTAAGAAATCATGTTCATTTCAAATACTTATATCACTGACAACAGTAGTCCGGCCAGGATATTGTCATTTAAAAGTTGTTGTTGCAGCCCTCAACTGATGTGGACATGTTGTGTTTTGGCCTGAAGCTCCGCCCTCCATCTATCGACCAATCACAAAGTCAGTAGTGTTTGGGCATCCGGGTTGCCAGATCTGCTCTATTTTCCACAGCTGCAGATCTACAAACGTTCCTGCTGATCCTGCAGCCAATCTGGCAACCTCGAGTCAGGGGGAGGGGGAGAGGGGTACACCTGCAGTACCAGTTTTGGCCACAATCTTACATACACTTCCTTTAAAAGACTCGGAAAAACCTTACTTAAACTTAACTTTACTTAAAAACCCTTGTACACATTCCTTATGTATATTATAACATAAAATAAATATATATAAAGATTTACAGTGGCAGCTTAGAGTTGTACAGTAGCATTTAAGCATGAAATTGAATGAATAAATGTAGGCTAAAATTAAAAATTACATAGTCTTCAATATGCAATATTGGGTTAGGGTGCTTTTCCTAACTCTTTAAGGACAAGCGTTAACAATAACTAGGCTGCGCTGCTAAGACCGGCTCGCATCTCATATACAGACACACGCGATTTTACTTCAACTTTAGACATAACCGACTGTGTTAATGTGTGTATCTGACAGTATTAGCCCAGTAAGACTAATTAGTCCAGTAATCGCGTGTTTGAAAGGTGCATGTAAAACTAATGTGAATGAAATGTTTAACCGGCAAGGCTTTAAAACGCGGCTAAACACCCCCTATCTTTAGTGCATATGATTGGATATTTGCTCATATCAGCGCGTAGACTCGCAGGTACAGTCAAAAAGAGGCAAAATAAACTGAGAGAAATATTTAAAACGAAGAGAAATAGAAATAATTAATTAAATGCAAAACAAACAAAATAACCAATTCACAAGCTCATATTGAACCGTGATTTTATATAGAATAAAAAATTATAAGAGCTTATAACGCAAAGATTATATATATATAGTCTTTGCGCTGGACAGACTCGTTTTTAGTGAGAGATCATATTCTCAGGTCTTTATCCAGCTCTCACAAGTGCTTTTGTCTCTTCCTTCCCAGCAGGCTTTGCAAGAGGAACTGAAACAGGCTCATAAACTGGCTGACATGTACAGAGATCAGTGTGTGAATCTGGAGACGGACCTGTCCCAAATCAGAGAAGAGGGCGACGTGGGTCGAGAGATTTTCAAAGTACGCAAACAAACTCCTACTTCACCAGAAGAAAACAAGAAAAACAGAAATGATTGCTTTCCCTCCCTCATGTATGCATGGGATTGTTTTCACATTAAAAATGATTTTTATCAGAATGTCAAGGCATAAACATTACGCTATATATTTCCTTTTAGAGTATGTTCTATTTTTAAACAAATGTTTTTATATCTATAAAGACACGAGGGTGAGATGCATTTGACATTTTAAAGCATTCTGATATTTTATTAAAGAGTTGAGGTTGTTTAAATGTCAAACTAGATTCTGAATTTTGAGTGTGTGTGTGTGTGTGTGTGTGTGTTTAGGAGCGTTCTGACAAGATGGCCAATCGCCTGCAGCTAATGACTCAGCGCTACGAAGCTCTGGAGAAAAGACGGGCCATGGAGGTGGAAGGATTCAAGACCGATATCAAACACCTGCGGCAGAAAGTCAAAGATGTGGAGAAACATCTCTTTAAAGTCAGTCAGCGCTCTCATTTGCCTCTTCTATACTGTTTCTATACTATACGCATCTTAAAAAACATTTGTGCAAACCATGGCAAGTTGGCTTGTTTTCAGCTACACACAAACAGCGAAATTGTCTGATATCATTATACACCGATTTAGCATATCATAATGACCACCTTCCTAATATTGTGTTAGTTCCCCTTTTGCTGCTAAAACAGCCCTGACCCGTCAAGGCATGGACTCCACTAGACCCCTGAAGGTGTGCTGTGGTATCTGGTACTAAGACGTTAGCAGTAGATCCTTTAAATCCTGAAAGTTGCAAGCAGGGCCTCAATGGATCTGATTTGTTTGTTCAGCACATCGCACAGATGCTCGATTTGATTGATTTGACAGTGAACGCCCCAAACTCGTTGTTGTACTCCTCAAACCATTCCTGAACCATTTTGCTTTGTGGCAAGAGCATTAGCCACCAGGGAATACCGTTTCCATGAAAGGGTGAACATGGTCTGCAACAATGCTTAGGTAGGTGGTGTGTGTCAAAGTAACATCCACATGGATGGCAGGACTCAAGGTTTCCCAGCAGAACATTGTTCAAAGCATCACACTGCCTCCTTCAGTAGCTTGTCTGTTTGATCGGACCACACGGCCCAGCCTTCACTCCCCATGTGCATCAATGAGCCTTGGCCGCCCATGACTCTGTGGCCGGTTCTCCACTGTTCCTCTTGGAGCACTTTTGATAGAGACTGACCACTGCAGACCGGGAACAGCCAACAAGAGCTGCAGTTTTGGAGATGCTCTGACCCAGTCGTCTAGCCATCACAATTTGTCAAACTCGCTCAAATCCTTACGCTTGCCCATTTATTGTGGCAACATAAACACAATCACTTCAAACACACTTCAAACACATAAAGGGGACAACATGTTAACTTCCCACCACTAACAGGTGCTGTGATGAAGGGATAATCAGTGTTATTCACTTTACAGGTCATAATGTTATGCCTGATCAGTGTATAAGAAATTTGCAGACATATAGCTATTCGTTAGTCATTCATATTATCATTAATAGTGCAAATCTATACCTGTCTCTTTCACTAGTTGACCCTGAACGTGGGCCCGAATCAAGACCTGGCGATTCTCCACGAAGTGCGGCGGACCAACAGCCGCACGGTAAAGGTCCAGGATGAGCTGAAGAACCTGAAGGGCAAAATCTACAAACTGGAGAACGATCTGAGATTCTGCTGATGTGGATCGATGTAGGAATATGGATATGATTGGTCTCAAGTTATTTTCCTCAAATTATTTGACCAAATATCTATCCATTCCTTTGAGTTTTATGATTTGGAGTATGAAGAAGACTGGATGAACGTTTCAGAAGAAATTTGGGCATCTTAGAACTGAGTGTTTATTTGTGCTGTTGTGTTTTATTTTTGATAAATAAAGGTTGATTTTTTTTTTTGTATTCATTATAAAAGTGATCACTATTTTTGAACTGGTCTGAGACAATGATGAATAACATGAGGCTCATGCTCAATTTATCTTAATTCTCAAGACAAAAACAAAACTGAAATGTTTGGAAGAGACTACAATATTTCAGTTGACAAAAAACTAAAACATACAGATGAATCTGATGAAAACTATCAAAAACACACAAAAAAAATAATTAAAAAAAAGTATATACAGCTCTGGAAAAAATTAAGAGTCTCTTAATTTTTTCCAGAGCTGTATACTTTATATTATTTACATTTTATTTATTTATATATATATATTATATATATATATATATATATATATATATATATATATATATATATACATATATATATACAGTCTTGTTCAAAATAATAGCAGTACAATGTGACTAACCAGAATAATCAAGGTTTTTAGTATATTTTTTATTGCTACGTGGCAAACAAGTTACCAGTAGGTTCAGTAGATTCTCAGAAAACAAATGAGACCCAGCATTCATGATATGCACGCTCTTAAGGCTGTGCAATTGGGCAATTAGTTGAAAGGGGTGTGTTCAAAAAAATAGCAGTGTGGCATTCAATCACTGAGGTCATCAATTTTGTGAAGAAACAGGTGTGAATCAGGTGGCCCCTATTTAAGGATGAAGCCAACACTTGTTGAACATGCATTTGAAAGCTGAGGAAAATGGGTCGTTCAAGACATTGTTCAGAAGAACAGCGTACTTTGATTAAAAAGTTGATTAGAGAGGGGAAAACCTATAAAGAGGTGCAAAAAATGATAGGCTGTTCAGCTAAAATGATCTCCAATGCCTTAAAATGGAGAGCAAAACCAGAGAGACGTGGAAGAAAACGGAAGACAACCATCAAAATGGATAGAAGAATAACCAGAATGGCAAAGGCTCAGCCAATGATCACCTCCAGGATGATCAAAGACAGTCTGGAGTTACCTGTAAGTACTGTGACAGTTAGAAGACGTCTGTGTGAAGCTAATCTATTTTCAAGAATCCCCCGCAAAGTCCCTCTGTTAAAAAAAAGGCATGTGCAGAAGAGGTTACAATTTGCCAAAGAACACATCAACTGGCCTAAAGAGAAATGGAGGAACATTTTGTGGACTGATGAGAGTAAAATTGTTCTTTTTGGGTCCAAGGGCCACAGGCAGTTTGTGAGACGACCCCCAAACTCTGAATTCAAGCCACAGTACACAGTGAAGACAGTGAAGCATGGAGGTGCAAGCATCATGATATGGGCATGTTTCTCCTACTATGGTGTTGGGCCTATTTATCGCATACCAGGGATCATGGATCAGTTTGCATATGTTAAAATACTTGAAGAGGTCATGTTGCCCTATGCTGAAGAGGACATGCCCTTGAAACGGTTGTTTCAACAAGACAATGACCCAAAACACACTAGTAAACGGGCAAAGTCTTGGTTCCAAACCAACAAAATTAATGTTATGGAGTGGCCAGCCCAATCTCCAGACCTTAATCCAATTGAGAACTTGTGGGGTGATATCAAAAATGCTGTTTCTGAAGCAAAACCAAGAAATGTGAATGAATTGTGGAATGTTGTTAAAGAATCATGGAGTGGAATAACAGCTGAGAGGTGCCACAAGTTGGTTGACTCCATGCCACACAGATGTCAAGCAGTTTTAAAAAACTGTGGTCATACAACTAAATATTAGTTTAGTGATTCACAGGATTGAAAAAAAAAATGTTTGTACAAAATAGTTTTGAGTTTGTACAGTCAAAGGTAGACACTGCTATTTTTTTGAACACACCCCTTTCAACTAATTCAACTAATTGCCCAATTGCACAGCCTTAAGAGCGTGCATATCATGAATGCTGGGTCTTGTTTGTTTTCTGACAATCTACTGAACCTACTGGTAACTTGTTTGCCACGTAGCAATAAAAAATATATTCAAAACCTTGATTATTCTGGTTAGTCACATTGTACTGCTATTATTTTGAACAAGACTGTATATATACACACACACACACACATATGCATTTGATATATATATTTTGTATGTTTGAGTAAAAAATGGAAATAAATTATATATATATATATATATCTCAGTAATGAGGATTTTAAATTTGAGGATAAAATAAATAGAAGTTTTGGGGTAAAATATGCTTAATTGTCAAGACAATATCACAATGTAAATAACAAAAAAAAAAATTACACATATTTTATTTACATTACACAACATCTGAAATATGACCCCATACATTAATTTGCGAGATTCGCTCATACATTGAAGCGATTCATCCTGAGCACAGCGAAGCGGTGACACGGTCACCCTCCAGATCATTGTCTAGTTTTATCTCATTCAAGTATAGCATTTATTTTCCAAAAAACATCTCCAACTGAGAGTTTGGTCATTTGAAATTAAAATATAGTATATTGCACGATAGTGTAGAACGTACCATTGTCATTACTTGGCAATAATATTAACGGTACAAATACTTTTTATAATATGCAAATTACTACAAAAAGAGCCAAAGGTATATACAAAGTCAACTAAAAGCCACATATAATGAAAGCAAGGGGGGACGCAACACTGAAAGCTGCACTTCACATGTACCTCAATAATGCCCATAAGGCTCCAACAATGGCAGAACGAATTAAACACACAGTTCATTTGCTCCTGAGGCACAAAAGTGCGTTGTCACTTCACACTCGATTAGTTCACAATCTGATGTAGTGTTGAAACGTTGGCCCTTTCGGTGGTATCTGAAACATACGTTGTCTGTTTCATTTTTACTCTAAAATTGGTGACATGTCTCAAGGCTGCATTATTCCCGGCCAGCAGGAACCAGCCCGATGACCGGGAATTTACAGGTGTAAACATATTCTACTTTGATAATGAGCTGTATAACACTTGGGCATTAATGGCTGCTGTCAAAACCCTTCAAAATTCCAGCTTTAGTTAACAAACTAATGTTTTGTCAATCAATAGGCCTTTTAGTGAGGCATGTGGTTGTCCACCCTCATTAGTTTGTGACTGCGAGAGCTGATTGTGTTCACAGTGTGTCAGATCATGTAGTTCTTCTTGAGCACCTCCAGATATTGTTGAGTGGCTCTGCTCACGGGGTCCTTCTGCTCCAGGGTCACGTTCAGGTTCAGGTTTTGAGAGCCGGAGGCCGAACCTACAGGAGACAAACGGGCAGAACCTCCTTCCAGCTCTCCGGTCACTGAGAGAGAAAGAGAAGGACAGTCCACGTCAAAAAAAAAAATACAAATTAAATTTGCAGCAACATCTCTTTTCTGATGATGAGGGCGGGGAAACCTGTCACTCAGATGAGATCGACCCCAACCATCCAAACCATCATCCAATCAATTCCCCATGAACAAAATCAATCCCTGCCCTACATTTGTTCTTGTTTGAGAAGCAGTTTTACTATACGTCACAATAGGGAAGAAAAGACTATTGTAACTTCTGTTTCATGCCGACGTTAATCATGCTTTAAGGATATTTTGTTGTAATAATGCCTCACCATAGTCCAGTTCCTTCGATATATTCTTCTCCAGCTCCGTCTGCATCTGTAACAGGAACAGACAAACCTGATTACACTTCTAACTTTATCTCCTTAAACACACGTGTCCCAAAAACAGCCACATCACAGCATTTACAATGAATCGGACATGTCATGGTTTAGTCCAAATCAAATACAAATGCTAGGGTTTTACGCCTGCATTTAGTTCATGAAAAATACAGTAAAAACAGTAATATCCTGAAATATTATTACAATTTAAAAGAAGTTTTTCTATTTGAATACATGTCAAAATGTAATGTATTCCTGTGATCAAAGCTGAATTTATCATCATTACTCCAGTCCTCAGTGTCACATGATCCTTCACAAATCATTCTAATATGATGATTTTTATATGTCTGAGCAAACAAAGCCATAATATAAGCCCTAGCTAGTGATATAATTAGAATAAAATGTAAGTAGTATAATATTAAATAAAGACAGTTGTAAATGTAACAGTCAGAGGCATTAAAGATAATTATTAATAATAATAATAATAATTCATTACATTTATATAGTGCTTTTCTAGACACCCAAAGCGATTTACATATAGAAGGGGGGGACATATAACAGCAGATCAGATGCTGAACTGAAGCATTCACATAGATATTAGTAAAAGAAATTAGCACCAATGTGACTAATACAGACCTGAGACTAGCAGAACATGTTACACATCACAAACATTTGATCTCATTTAAATATTCATGATATTCAGACATAATTGGTACTTCATTAGCATGTATATTGTGCACAGTATGCCAATTTTCTGTATCCATTAAATACCAGGAGAACCTAATACATTCATCAAAATGTGCATTATATAAGCAGAGCACACTGCATACTGTATCCCATAATGCAGCACACTTGACTTTACCTTTCATTTCCAATGAGGTAAAAGAACTGAAACTGAAACCATCACAAGTTACAATATTTTTTTTTACACAAAATCCTGATTATTATTTAATTTATTATTAATAATCCTAATATTATTTAAGCTACTTGCTAAATTAATTTGAATGCGGTCAATGAAATGTATTTTCAATGTTGCACACTGCAAAAAACAAATGGTAGTGTAAAATGTATAATACCCAGTATGCAGTGCAAAAGTATTTCATTCTGAACAATGTTATTGTCTCCCAAAAACGTTAGACATTAAAGGGTTAGTTCATCCAGAAATTAAAATTATACCATAATTTACTCACCCTCAAGCTATCCTAAGTGTATAGAAAAAGATCCATATTTATAACTGTATGAACAATAATCACTGGTCACAGAAGTCACTAGTCCGGAACTAGGCTTGTGTACTATCGTTCCTGGAAGCCGGCAAATATAGTTCATAAAGTTATAAATATGGGTATTTTTCTTACACAAACACATGGTTTCACTTCAGAAGGCCTTTACAGTCCCTGACAAAAGTCTTGTCGCTTATCTATTTTCTAGAAATACCTGATATTAACCTGACTTTTAATTTATTCATTGGTGTTAGAAATAGCTCATATGAAAAGCTAAAACCCTCCCAAATGATGTTTAATGCACTGAAATAAATAATGTTCACAGAAAAAATATTTATCATTTAATCAAGACAGAAAGGTCAAATTTTGGCAAGACAAAAGTTGTCGCCTATACAGAAATTGAACAAATTTACTGCAAATACAAAAATATGTCAGCAAATTAAGTTGTGGCGCTGTGAGATCCAAATTTAATATCTTGTATGACTTCCATGAGCTTGAAGGACTGCATCCATGCGGTTTGGCAAGGATTCACACAATTTATTGATGAAGTCATCAGGAATAGCTAAGAAAGCAGTCTTGCATGCCTCCCAGAGTTCATCAATATTCTTTGGTTTCGTCTTCCATGCGTCCTCTTTCATCCTACCCCACATATGCTCAATGATGTTCATGTCTGGTGACTGGGCTGGCCAATCCTGGAGCATCTTGATCTTCTTCGCCTTGAGGAACTTTGATGTGGAGATGGAAGTATGCGATGGAGCACCGTCTTGCTGCAGAATTTGGCCTCTTTTATGGTTGGGAATATAAGAGGTAGCTAAGATTTCTTGGTATTTTAGACTATTGATGTTGCCTTCCATCCTGCAGATCTCTCGCACACCCCCATACTGGATGTAACCCCAGACCATGATTTTTCCGCCACCAAACTTCACTGTTTTCTGGGTGAATCTCGGATCCATTCTGGCTCCAGTAGGTCTCCTGCAATATTTGCGGCGACTGTGGTGTAATTCAACAGAAGATTCATCTGAAAAATCCACCTTCTGCCACTTTTCCTGCGTCCATCCTTTTAGCAGGCTGTGGGCCTTGGCAAATGCCACACGGTTTTTCAATTGTCTTTTGTTTAGTTCTGGCTTCTGAGCACTGATTCGACCATGGAGGCCATTTCGAGACAGAATCCGACAAACTGTTCTGGTTGACACAGGGACTTCAGGTGACCAGGTCTCGTGGAGCTCTGCTGCAGTGGAAAATGGGCTGGCCTTGGATTTTCGAGCCAACAAACGGTCCTCTCGAGCAGTTGTCTTGCGGGGTCTGCCTGACCTGGGCTTGTCAAAAACGTCTCCAGTCTCTTCAAATCTTTTTTTTTATCCTCTGTACTTGACGCTGAGACACATTGAAGGTGTCTGCCACATCAGCAGTGGATCTGGTCTTCAGCCTCTTGATAATCAAAACTTTAGTCTCAGGGTGAATCTTAGGCATGTTTGCAGAGGTCTAGTTGCAGTTGATGTGAAGGTCTAGTGTACTGGGGTTCTTTTTATACACACTTGAGACCTAATTGATCCATTATTAGTCACAGGTGAAGCTCATATGACAAGGTGACAACACTTATGTCTTTGCAAAAATTGACTCAATGGGCTTTACCAAGCTGTGAATATTACAATACTTTTTGAAAGTTTAGTTTTTCACTGAAAGATTATCACAAAAGCTGGTGGGATTAAAATGAGCCATTTCTGGTAAAAAAAATCTTGATTAGAAATATATTTCAGCGGCACTTTAGGTCAATTTGTACACAAGCGACAAGACTTTTGTCAGGGACTGTATTAACCCCTACCATTCACTCCCTTTATAAAGTTTGGAAGAGCCAGGATATTTTTTAATATAACTCCAATTGTGTTTGGCTGAAAGAAGAAAGTCATACACACCTAGGATGGCTTGAGAATGAGTAAGTCATGGGCTGATTTTAATTTTTGGGTAAACTATCCCTTTAAAGCAGGTGTGTGTGTGTGTGTTTATGTGTGTATGTGTGTATTCTGATAGTCAGAGATCTGCACACAGCTACACACCTGCTCAGGTATCGGGCTGCAGAGAGGACAGGTGAGAAACAGACTTTTGAGCTAGAAGCTGAAGATATCAGAGACACAAGAAGTCCAGACAGCAGCCACAGGAAAAACAGACGAGGAGGTTATTTGGTACGTTTATGAAGGGAAAGATAGTGGAAGGAGAAAACATATTGTTTGTTAGTTTTAGATTCACCACCATCTGATGATTTTTCACACTAATTTATTTGCTGAAATGGTGGATCTTCTAAAGCTGACAGTAAGTATTAGATCATGGTTAGCGTTGAATGTCGTGTAGGATTTGGAAACCTGCTCCCAGTTTAAAAGAGGATGAAATGACCTTAATGCAGCGCTCACCTTTGCCAGGTAGGCCTCTACGCGGTTGCTCTGGGATTCTCCTACCGTACCCAGCAGAGGGGTCCCCAGGCCCAGACTCCTGTTCAGGGGTCCCAGAGAGGCTCCATACGCCCCCACGGAGCCCAGAGACGCCACATCGAGAGCCGGGCCTCCCAAACTGCCGTTGACTATACTGCTGGTGAGCAGGGATTTACTGCGCTGCCTCTCACTCAGGAGTTTAGTGTTGGCTTCCGCTAAACGCTCATTCGACCTGCACGTTATAATAACAAAAAAGACATTTAATGACATATTGTAAAAACACAAATAAATAAATCATCTAAACAAAGACAAAGAGCTGCCTATTCTATGAGTAAAAATATTTATTAGGGCTGATTCAAATAACAAGGGCTGGTAAAATGATTTATGGTCATTCATTCATTCATTCTTGTTGTTGTTGTTTTTACTGCTTTTGTTATTGATTTATTAGTCTTTATTTTTAGTTTTTTATATTGTACTATTTTTTTAATGCATTTATTATTTTTATCTGTGCTTGGTAAAAATATTCTGCACCTCCCTTTATATGCATTAATGTTGAATAATATGTATTCATGAATTTACTTATTTATTTGTATTCTACAATTTTACCATTTTTACTTAGTACATTTATTATAATTTTCTGCACCTTCCTTGATATGCTTTGAATTAATATTAATAATATAAAATAAATAAAAAAAATTGTTCTTTTACATTAATTTTTTTAATGCATTTGTTTTTTCTAGCTTCACTTGTTAAATCTGTCAGAATTTTGTGCTCTTCCCTTGATATGCTAATATACACGCACGCACGCACACACACACACACACACACACACACATATATATACATATATACATTGTTTTTTGTCGTACTTGGTAAAAAAAAATCTGCACCTACCTTGATATGCTTTGAAAATAATATTTATTTATTCATTTGTTTATTTACTTGTTTACTTATTTATTTGTGTTTTACTGTGTATTTATTATTTTTAGTTTTCCGTAGTAAATTTATCAGAATGTTATGCCTCCCTTAATATATGCTTTGAAATAATTCATTGCTTCTTTTGTGGTTGATGCAACTAAATAAAAATGTTGAATCTCACAAAGAGATTAGATTAATATTTATGTTTGTCTTAAATATAAGGACAGCCTCCCATCATGCCTCTCACCTCTCCAGTTTGGAGGCCAGACTCTTGCGGAGGCGGAGCTCTTCGCCATACAGCTGTCTGTAGCGCTCCAGCTCGGTGCGGCTGGAGTCTCTCTGAACCAGACTGTCCTGCTGAATGCTGCGCAAGCGGCTGAGTTCTCCCTCCAGATCCTTGATGCGCTGCTCCTGCTGAGCGCGCTGACTGGCCTCGTTCGCAGCTTTCATCTGCTCCAGAGCTTCCTGAGACGCCGCCTGCGTCTGACAAGTAAAACATACAAACAGTGCCTAAAACTTCAGAATAAAACTTATTCTAATTATCTTTTAATATTTCATATTTCAGAAATAATTAAATAATAATAATAATAAATACATTATGCCTGCATCTAAGGAGTGAAACATACAGTGTCTAAACCTCGATAAACTTTGATACGATTTCCTAATAACGTTAAGAAATCGTACATTTTAGAAATATATAATATTGTAAAATAAATAAATAAATAAATAATAAAAATAATAATACAATTCCATCTGTGCTTGATGATTGAAAGTCTACACCTTGCATACAAATTGAAGGAAATGCATTGTGGTGCACTTAGGCAAGGCAAGGCAAGTTTATTTGTATAGCACATTTCATACCCAATGGCAATTCAAAGTGCTTTACATAGAAATTAATTAAAATAGTGGTAAAATATGCATGAGAAAAAAGAATACCATGTGTACGAGTTAAAAATTAAAAATAAGGATAGTTAAAACAGTTGCAAAGAAAAATAAAATAAATAAAATGGTCAGATCGTCAATAGTAAAAATGAATAAAAATGACTATTTCAATCAGTATTCCCTGATTTTTACTCAGGAACCTTCTTGTTAAACCCATTTTCACTCATCATACCCTTCCACAGATACTTAAACCTTATTGTCAAACTTACTATTTCCATCAAACCCAGTTTTCACTCATCATATTTAACTCAAATGAACATATTAAATATATTCACACTTAGGATTGTGTACCTGCAGGAAGAGGTTGACCTCCTCCAGTTTGTGTCGGATCTCCTGTCGGGCCCTTTCCTCCGTCTCCCTGCGGTACTGCTCGGCCTGGCTCTGGTCCATCACACCGGCCTCCAGCTGCCTGCGCAGACCGGCCAGCTCCTCCTCCAGCTGCCTGTTGCTGCGCTCCATCTGCTCGTGGCTTCGGCTCAGGCTCTTCACAGACGCCAGCTTCTCCTTCAGCTGTCGGTTCACCTCCTCCATCCGGGAGCAGCGCGACGCCTCACGCTCGTACTGAGACTGGAGCTCATCCATCTGACCCAGAGGAAGGGTGACAACAGAATTGGAGGCAGGCAGAAAAGGGCATGTAAATGAGAAAATAAGAGACTCTTAAAAAAAAGAGTCTTAAAGGAAGTGTATGTAAGATTGTGGCCAAAACTGGTACTGCAATCACTTTCAAATTACTGTGGAGCGATGTATCCCCTTCCCCTCCCACTGACTCGAGGTTGCCAGATTGGCTGCAGGATCAGCAGGAACGTTTGTAGATCTGCAGCTGTGGTAACTAGAGCAGATCTGGCAACCCGGATGCCTAAACACTACTGACTTTGTGATTGGTCGATAGGTAGAGGGCGGAGCTTCAGGCCAAAACACAACATCAACATCAGTTGAGGGCTGCAACAACAACTTTTAAATGACAATATCCTGGCCGGACTACTGCTGTCAGTGATATAAGTATTTGAAATTAACATGATTTCTTAATGTCTAGTGACATTTAAGGCATATCATATCATATTTCTTACATACAGTTCCTTTAAAAAAAGGAAATAAGGCGGTAAATGGCTGGAGCTGAGACTGTACCCTAGTCTTCATCCTACTGAAGGCACTCTCTGACTCCAGTCGGTGGCTCATGTCTCCTCTAAAGCTGCCCACAGTAGAGTCCAGCTGTCCACCGCCCTGATCACGCAGCTGTTTCTTAGCGGTCTTCAATAGAGTCTTCAACCTAACATACAGTAGCATACAATGACTGACTGACTGACTGACTGAATGAGGCATTAATATAAGCAATGAATAATGAGACATTCTCAATGTGGTTATTGTTAACTAAACTATTAAAAAGGGTTAGAAATAAAAATATATATTAGATGAAAAAGTTATATTTAAAAAACGTTTAGAAATGCTGGCTTGGCAACTAACTGAAATAGAATGCATTTAATTCTACGTGAAAAACAAAAAAATATTCAAACTAAATAAAAATAAAAACAAAGCTAAATAGAAATATTTTACTTTATATTTTATTTATGTAACAAAAACTGGAATATAGTCAACATAAATATTGATCCTATTTAATATTGATACTTGGTTTCCAATGTATTCTACTTTAAATGATCATTTATTTCTGTGATCAAAGCTGTATTTTCAGGATGGTTCCTCCAGTCTTCAGTGATCATGGCCCTTCAGAAATCATTCTCATATGAGGATTCATTAGTGTTGGAAACAGTTCTGCTGCTTAATATATTTGATGAATAAAAGGTTTAAAAGAACTGCATTTATTCGAAATAAAAACATATTTTCAAATAATATAAATCTCCTTTACTATCATTTTTTTTATCAATTTAACACATCCTTGCTGAATAAAATTGATTTAAAAAAAGAAAGAAAGAAAAAAAATGACTGACCCCAAATGACTGACCAGTAGTGTATATTGTTGTTACAAAAGATTTCAATTTTTAAAACTTTTGCTTCTTATTTATTTTTTATTTTTTTACTTTTTATTCATTAAAGTATTATAAAAAAGTATCACGGGTTATGAAAAAATATTAAGCAGCAGAACTGTTTCCAACTTTGAAAATGAATCCTCATCTGAGAATGATTTCTGAAGGATCATGATCACTGAAGACTGGAGGAACCATCCTGAAAATACAGCTTTGATCACAGAAATAAATAATTATTTAAAGTAGGATAAATTGAAAACCAATAATTTTAAATTGTAACAATATATCACAATATTACTTTTTTTTCTGTATTTTTGAAACTTATTTCAAAAACATTACAAACAGTAATGTGTCCAAACTTTTGGCCTGGACTGTATATTAAAAAATAAATTATACATATATATAATTATATATTGATCCTATATAAATATATGTAAATAATATTATATATATTAAATATTATATATACAGTATACCAACATAAATATTGATCCCATTTAATTTCTTTCTTTTTGCCCATCTGATTGTGAATGATTTTCTTTATAATTAAATACCTTTCCTCGTCAGTTAAACAAAATAAATTCCCCATGGACAAAATGAATCCTTGAATGATCCTGTTTCACAGAAATGCATCACTATGGAACCGCCGTGTGAATGTTTTAGCCCTACATATAGCTGTATGTTATTCTACAGCACTATCACAGCAAAAAACAGGCGTCAGTCATCACTGAATTAAACAAACATAAGACAAACATGTAAAAAGCAATGTGCACTACCTGCATTGATCTCACACATTTGCAAGCAGGAGGATCCGCATAGCCGGCTTCTCTACGTACTCAAACACGGCTACAGGTGTAGAGCTGCAGCGGTCAGGGGTTAAAGGTTAAAGGGTCACCTGTACATTTCTTTCTGAAGGTCTGTGTTTCTCTTCATCTCCTGCTCCAAGCGGGTGTCCACAGATTTCTTCTGCTCGCCTAGTTTTTTAGCCTTTTTCTTCTCGAGCTCCATCTGAGTGTTAGACAGAGTGTCAGGTCCTTCAAATCTTAATAACAGATGGGATTAATTGAGTTGTCAACATGACATTTCAAACTGTTTTAGGAACATGAAATACTTAATCTAATACTGTTTCAAACAAGATTTATACACTACTTTTCAAAAGTTTGAGGTCAGTAAGATTTTTTTAAATACTTTTGATTGTCTTTTCTGCTCACAGAGGCTGCATTTATTTACTGTAAAATCAGTAATATTGTAAAAATCTTAAAATGACTCTTTTATATTTGAATATATTAAAATGTAATATATTCCTGTGATCAAAACAGAATTGTCTTCAGACTTTAGTGTCACATGATCATTCAGAAATCATTCTAATATGCTGATTTGATGCTCAAGAAACATTTATGATTATTGTCAATAATCAGAAGTTATGATTCATATTTTTGTAGCTTTTTTTAATCTTATGATGAATAGAAAGCTCAAAAGAACATAATTTATTTGTAAATATTGTGTTACATTCAAAATGATTTTACTGTAACGTTTAATCCATCTTTCTTAGCTAAGTAAAAAAAAAGATAGATATATATATTTTTTTTACTTATTAAAATTATTTAACTTTTGAATGATAATGTGTGTATCTATGCATGTATACACGAGTCAATAAACATTTAGCAACTCACAAACATGCAGACTTCATAAAAAATATTGGGTGTCAAGTAACACAATTTTGATGGATATTATTGTGTCTTTCTGGCACCTGATTGGTCAGTTCTCCTTTCTCTTTCTCCAGCTCAGAGAGGCGGAGTCCTAGTCGTGAGCGGCTCTTTAGCTCCTCCTCCCACAGAGTTTGTGAGTCTTGGGCATTATGGGACAGCATACTCTGCTTCTGCACCTAAAGAAGAGGAGCACAAATAAACAAACAGTTGTTATATATTCCTATAGCTTTGCTCATCAAGATCAATGTGTGTTTGTGATGAAGTGTACCTCTCGGTTGAGCTGTTCTTCGAGCGTCATCTTACTGCTCTGCAGGTTTGTGACGAGATCTTCCAAGCGATTCCTGACCTGGGAACATCACAGAGGTCAATACGCAACAGGATCTTGCCGATTAGATAAACTCAGCTACTTCATGCTTTTGATCTGAACACTTTAGATCCCAGGAAAAAAGAGATGCAAAAGAAGAGAAGAGAGTTTACAATCCAATGAAAGTCAAATCAAAATTTGCCAAAAGACCACCACCAAAACAGAGAAAATACCCCACTAACAACCCAGCTAGAATAAAGCAATAAAGTACACAGGCACTTTATTGTTTCTTGTTCATTTCAAGTGTAATCACAGTAAGATTTGAGGTCTAGAAGAGCTGTAATTCACAGTAAAGGAAACAATCAATAAAGGCAAGTGCTAGAAGCACAGCTAGATGTTTGATACCAACCCCTTCTCCAGGTGAGGAGCCTGAGAGCTGTGGAAAGAGTGACTATACCATCAGTTTACATGAAAACTCCTCTCCGATTGACTCACATGTACAGTCGCCTCATTCCTGCACTGGCACAATTACCCGGAATTCATCTGAAGTCTAAAGCTCAGATGACTTAAGAGGGTGAAACGAGGCTCTGACAGGATTAATGTCTAAATCTACCATCATCCGTTGAGTCAGGACATTTGTACTTCACAAACTAGAGATATTTGAGAGAACTCACCACAGCCCCGTCCTGAACGCCCTTCTGTAGTGCTTCAATACGGTTGGTCTGCTGTTTGGCCGTGGCCTCCAGTCTGGCGTTCTCGATCTCTAGCCTGTACAGAGGTCATAAGCTCATCAACTGTTGTTACCCTTTAATGATCAGTTAGCTTAGTCGCTGATTACAGTTGATGATGATGGGCGCTTTGTATCATTCAGTTGATGGATGCAAGATGAGAGGGAAAAAAATTCTTCATTGGAATGCATTTTTTGTTACAATAACTTAGTAATATGCTATAAATGACATTACTAAAATATTTAAATATGAATATAAATATATATTAATATTGAATACCTTGATATTATGCAATAATTACAATTTAATTTAAGTAAATATGATAAATATATTATTAATTTTATATAATATTTATATAACTTCTAATTATGCAATAAATGACATTACATATATTATGCAATAAATTACTATTTAAATAAGTATACATAAATATTTCATATAAAATCACATATTTACATTAATTTAATATACAATAACTTTAAATTTAGCAAGAAATAACATTACTAAAATATTTGAATCTATTCATATAATATTCTAATTTAATAACTTAATATTATGCAATAAATTACTATGTAAATAAGTAAATATGAATATATACAATCATATAATATATTATTAATTTAATAAAATATTAATATACAATAACTCCAAATTATGTAATAATGACATTACATATATTATGCAATAAATGACTATTTAAATAAGTAAATATATATAAATATACAAAAACTTTATATAAATAAATATAAATAACTATGAATATAAATCAATTCATATAATATTGTTATTTAAATTGTATGTAACATATTGCATAATATTAAGCTTTTAGATATGAATATTGTATAAATAAGTTTAAAAAAAAAATATATATATATATATTACATAGTTTCATTTACCGGTAATATTCATATATAATAACTTAATAGAATGCAATAAATTACATATATATTTGTTTTCTTTAATAACTTTCATTGTAATCCCTCACGTCACTGATCACCATTATTTAATTTAAATCATGTATTATGTTGAAGTTAGAAATAAAGTGATAGTTTTCTGTGCAGACCCAGGTGACACTGATGAACTGTACCTCTGCACAGCCTCCTCCAGCTGCCGAATGGTTTGCTCTTTGCCTGTAGAAGCGGCTAGCGCCTCCTCCAGTTTCTGAGCGATACTGCAGGCTTCTCGCTCCTTATCGTCCAGAGAGCTCTTCAGGTGGCTGATGCGTCTCTCGGCCTGGACGTACACCTCTTCAGACTCCTGCAACTAGAAGTGAACAGAACGTAGGGCAAACAAATCAAACAAAAGGTCTGCATAAGAACCTATAAGTGACTCATACTGAATGAATAAATATGCCTGCTGAAAATAATGAATGAACATATATTGTTCCTGAGACTCGTCACACACAGATTGCACTGTTAATGGCTGACCACAAGCAGACTGGACAGTTTAAAGTAAGTATAAGTAGATTATTGGGTACCTTGCCCTTCAGTCGGTCCATGTCTTTGAGCGTGCGCACCTTCTCTTCCTCAAGATCGTTGCGGTACCGCGTGTTGACCTCCAGAGAGGCCTCGCACATGGACAACTTCTTAAGAGAGTCGGCCAGTTCCTGCTGGAGCTGTCTGAGAGAGGTCTGCAAAAACACTCAATATATTCATTCTCTCATTGGATCATCTTTCTTTTACATTATCTTACACTGTATCTATGTGTGTACAAAGTTGAGAAGTTTCTGTCTACATTTCAAGTGCCCATTCGGTTGACCAATGACATTTTATTTTGTGTCACACTGCAGAGCAAACTCTGCACTTTTTTTTCTTTGTCTGTCTGAAATAAAATATATAAAAATTATGTTTCTTGTAGATGTCATTTTTTTTGTCTTGTTATTTTATACTTTGATGCACACTACTGTTCAAAAGATTAGGGTCAGTAGTCTCTTCTGCTCACCAAGGATGTATTTATATGATTGAAAATACAGTAAAAACTGTAATATTCTGAAAAAGTATTTTAATTTAAATTAAGTGTTTTCTATGTGAATATATTGTTAAAATGTAATTTATTCCTGTGATTAAAGCAGAATTTTCAGCATGATTACTCCAGTCTTCAGTGTCACATGAGAAATCATTCTCATATTCTGATATTAAGCCGTTTTACTGCTTAATATATTTGCAGAAACTGATGTATTTTTGGTGAATAGAAAGTTCAAAAGATCAGCATTTATTTGAAATAGAATATTTTGTAACATTATAAATGTCTTCACTGTCACTAATTTAATTAGTCCTTGCTGAATAGAAGTATTTATTTTGAATACTTTGAATAACTTTTAAATGGTAGTGTTTACACAATATTACTAATTCCTTTGTATATGTAGATTTTAATTGTTTAATTATGTGTAAAATGTAAATTAAACTATGCCAAATCAGTTTGATACTAATGAATATCTGAAAATAATGTTGTTGTATTTATTTTTTTTCCCCAAATTTTTCCAAAAATAAGCCAATCTCAGTTTCTCTACCTCTCTCTCATCTTTCTCCTGCTCTAGTTTGTAGTTCTGCTCTCTCAGCTCGCCGTTTGTCTTCGCCAGCTCTTTGCTTCTCTCCTCCACCAGGTGGACTCTCTCCTCTCCATCGGCACGTAACTGGTTCAGCATTTCGGCAAAGTTTTGGTGCACATCTGTTACAGCTTTGTCCTTCGCTGAGCCCTTGTTGAGCGCCTCCTCCAGCTGCTGTCGCAGCAGCGCGCCCTCGCTCTGAGCCTGGGCCAGACGCTCCTGCATGGCTTCCAGTTTGGCCCCGGCGCGGCTGGCCTGCTCCCGTTCGCTCAGTACCGTCGCCTCCTGTTCTTTGAGTTTGGCCTGGGACTGGTCTTTCTCCCGGGCCAGAGTCTCCAACAGCACGGCCTTCTCTGCGATGGTCAGAGCGTTGCGGTGACACTCGTTCTCCAGGCTGTTGGCGCGCGCCTCTGCCTTGCTGAGTTTCTGGGAGAGGGACTGGATGGTGTCCCGTTGGGCGCTGGACTCAAAGATGTGCTTTTCCTGCGCACGCTGATGCTCCTCGCGGTCTCGCTGGAGTGTGCGCTCAGCTTCTGTGCGTGAAGCCTGACATCTTTCAGCCTCCTGTAGCGCCGCCTGCAATCGTGCCCTGCTCGCCTCAGCCTCGGCCTCCATTTGCTGCCTCACCTGCCTCTCGTGCTCCAGTTTAGCTGTGATCACCGAGCATTCGGCCTTCAGCGCGCTGAGCTGCCCGTTGTACTGGAACACGGTCTGGGCCAAGGCCTCCTCGCTCAGTTTCATGTCCCTGCGGGTGTCCTCCAGTCTCTCGCGTAGAGCGTCTCTCTCCTCCGACAGCCGCGACTCTTCTTGCCGGCTGTGACACTGAGAGCGGTCCAGCTCGGCCCGGGTGCCGTTCAGCTCATCCTGAAGGGCTCGGTTTTGTTGCATCAACTCTCGCTCTCGGTCTGATGCCTCTGTCAGCTGGGACATGGCCTGAAAACAACATCAGTAATTAACATGACAAAAACACATTTTAGGATTGTTTAAAAAAGAATCCTTAAAACAGGATGTGGCTTGATCGCACTAAAGTGATTGGCTCTATAACACGGTAAGTTAATGCCTAAGTACAGGTCATTAGGACAAAGCCTGAAAACCTGATCAGTCACATGTCTGAAAACAGGATTAGAGCAGTTGGGCTACAGTGAAGAAGTTCACTGCTTATATGCGGTAAACCTAAATCATGTAAAGGAAGTAACTTGTGTTTGGCAAGCACTGAATAATTACAATTGAATCGTGATTGTAAGGTTAAAACATCAGTGCAGGCGTGATTGAATGACGTCTCTGCACATGTGACTGTAAAGATATTACATCACAGCATATTTGACTACATGCATTTGAAATTTGCAATGAATATACAGACTGCTAAGAAAAGTAGCACTTTTCATGTAGCTGGTAATATCTGATGTGACAGCGGTACCTCATTGCTCTTGTTGAGGTTTCGGAGGTTCTCCTCCTCAATGTCCTGCTGCTTACGCAGGTGGTTGTTGAGTAACTCCTCATGTAGGGCGCGAGCACTGCGCTCATGAGACAGGAGACGTTGAGACTCGTCTCGATCCTCCTCAAGCTAAACATACAAACACACACAGTATTCAACACACTGAGGTTACCGGGCACTGTAAAATCTAACAGTCTCTGCTGTTGACCTGTTTGATGCTGTTCTTCAGGGCTCTGATCTCCAGTTCCAGACTCCGGACTTTCAGCTCCGCTTTGTGGCGCTCCTCGGCCTCGGCTCGCTGCTGCTCCTCTTTCCTCTGTAGCTGCTCACGGGTTTTATTATACAGCATGTGAGCACTCTGATGTTTCTCCTGTTCCTGTCTCAAAAGGAACCTTTCATGAGAAGATGGAGAGAGAGAGAAAGAGAGAGAGAGAGTCAATGGCACTGTTCCAAACCCTGGGGAGCTGCTGACCTCTTTCCGCATGCATTGAGTTGAGCTCACTTGAGATTGTTCATGTCCGTTTCCAGTTCCAGTTTGAGATGTTCAAGGCTGGACTTGCTGCCTCTGATCTCATCCAGCAGGATCTTGAGCTCGTTGCGTTCTTGCTCCAGCTGAGAGGTTTTATCCGCCAGACGACTATGTCTGTCTCTCTCCCTCTGGATTGTGCGCTCATACTCATGAAACATGTTTTGAAGTTTCACCACACTCACTGAGTCTGCAGGGTGGACGTAAAACACAGGAGATTTAAGAATACATCTTCATTTGCTGAAGAACTGATTATAGGTAACTTAAAGGCTTAGTTCATCCACCCCCCCAAAAATTCTGTCATTAATTCCTTACCCTCATGTCTTTCCAAACCCGTAAGACCTTCATTCATCTTCAGAACACAAATGAAGATCTTTTAGATGGAATCCGAGAGATTTCTGTCCCTCCACTGACAGATACGTAACTACCACTGTGACGCTTCAAAAAGTTCATTAAGAGATCAAACAACTAATCTATATCCATTAACAGATTTAATGTAGTCTCTTATACACATATAAACATTGATCAGCGAACAAACAGAAGCTCAACAAACCTGCTTGATGCACAAAAACAAACCTCAAACATGAGAATGAACCTCATTGGTTTTTGCTGCAGTTCAAATGTGTTGCATAAAAAGAATGAACCTCTTTGGTTCTCGCATGTCAAGTGAACATGCTTGAGCTTCTGTTTACCACAACTGAATACAAGGATAAATTAAATTTCTCATCATATAAAGTGATCTTGTCTCTTGGTCTAAACCGTTCAAATTCATATGGATTAGTTTTATGAGATCTTTATGAACTTTTTAAAGTATCACAGTGGTAGTTGAGTGGTGTCACCCACAACATGAGGGTGAGTAATTATGAATTTTCATTTTTGGATGAGCTAACCCTTTAATAGTTTATTTACAGCTGACTGGAGTAGACTCACCCAGATAGCTCGAATCGAGCTGTTTGAAGAGCTGAGATGCATTGCGGTATCCAGACACTGGAGTCTCCAGCTCTTCAGTGGCTGTGTCAGAAGACTGGGTGAGATCTTCAAAATCATCCGCCATCTCCAGCTCTCCAGTGTTCTGCGTAGGAGACAATAAAAGTCAATAAAACAATGAGTGACTTATGTTAAAGTCACTATTTTTGTGGAATATTGCAGTATTTATTATAAAAGATTTATCCATGCACATCATTATTTAAAATTCACGTGCCCTCTTAATCTTTAATCAAAATAACCTCCCTTCCCTCTTCTCTTCTCTGATGACGTGTTTACTGGAGCGAGAGCAGAGCGACCTGTCACTCAACTATCCACAACATCCAATCAATTCCCCATGAACAAAATCAAGTCCCGCCCCATATTTTCTCTTGTTCCAGAAGTCGTTTTACTCAGATATACGTCACAATAGGGAAGAAAAGAGTATTGCAACTTCTGCTTCTTAACATTTTACTGCATTACAAATATTTATCTACTTATTCTCAAAGATGTGTTCGGTAACCACTGTCATAAACACGCAAACTACAGGAGTTACCTTATCAAGAAAGAAACTCACCTGCTCTTTCTTACGCCTTGAAGACGGAGACCTGTCAGAACAGAGGGGTGCGGAAGCAAAAATGATTTAGACAAATTTATGTTTGATCAGACAACAGTCTACCAGAGAGCAAGTTTGGTGCTCTACAATGAAGATATAATGCAGTATTTTCTTAAAAAAGTATTTGTTATAACAAGGCCTGAGTGGACTCTGCACTCTATTAATTTGTTTTCTACACTGATTGTGGGGAAATTTTTTTGTTGAATGATTTTATCGTCAAATGAATTCAACAAAAGCACACAGCATTCTGATTGTTAGGTAAAAGCTATTAAAAACCAAATATTTTAGCACAGATTCTGTTCAGGCCAAGTTATCTAATTCTAATGTGGCTGCTGCAACACTGCAACATATAAAAATCGGCATTTTGTAATGAAGCTGCATTAAAAAGCATGTAAATACTGCATGTATACCTCCTGTCCTCCTCCGAGAGCTCACTTAAAGAACTATCATCAAAGACAGACCCGAGGTCTCCGTTATGGCGGGTCGCAGGCCGGGAGGGTTTTCCCTGCAGCGGGGGAGCTACACAGAGATTTCTCGTTTGGCTACCTACAGTTTTCTTTTCCTCCTCCTTTTCATCTTCCTCACCATGCGGTGGTGCCCTGTCAGTACTGGAGGTGCACAGATCTCATCATGAGGTTGAAATGAAAGATTTATTCAAAATAAATGAATGTCAACTTCACACCCTCCACCAGGGAAACCCCCAGAAAAGAAACAGCAAAGGCCCGATGGCTGTTTTGCGGTGTTTTGCACAGTACAATGAAATATATTTTTAATTTGTCAGTCTGTTATAACACAATAATTGCATACCATTACTACAGACTTGATGCATGCATTTTCTTTAGAAATAAAATGAAACAAACAAGGTGTCCTCAGTAATTTTTTTCCAGTAATGTTTGACGCTCTGCTTAAGCAGATAGGATAAAGGATTTCCAGAGCAAAATGAAGTCAAATAAAATGAAATAATATAATATAATAAAATCAAATAAAACCAATAAATCAATCAATCAAATACAAAATAAAATAAAAATAAAATAATAAGCTTAGTTCTTCAATAGCTATGTTTTCATCCACCTGTTTTTATGCAAATTTTGAGATATTGCATACAAATCTGGATGGAAACACCAAAAAGTGCATGAATTCTAAAAAATATTAATAAAAAAATGTATGCGCTCAAATGAGGCAGAAACGTTTTCATAAACTACAATGAAACACATTTACCGAATAAATCCCTGCGCAAAAAAAAAAAAATACTCCGCCTCAACAGAGCATTTGATTGGATAACAGGACTAACCAGTGGACCAATTGCATCATAGCATCTCAAATGTTGGTTCGGTCATTCTGAAATGCCTGAGCCAAAGTCTGTCATCTAAATGTTTTGGTTTAATACCCTTTTAGAAGCATCTCATAAGATTGCGTTCCTAAACATAAGGCATCAGAACGCAAGATAACATGACAATGTTTATTGCGTTTCGTCGTCACGCTCTGAGATGCAAGTCACTTAAGATATACAAAAAAAGAGCCACAGTGGCTTCTCCGATTGAAGCAGCTTCCATTTTAATTACAGATATTTTGCATCAACTTCCCAGGAAGTTACCCTTTTTTTCTTGACCACGGGACTGAAACGCTGTTTTATTTGAATGTGATATTCCCATTTTGTGCACACGTTAAATTCACAAGTTTGGATAAAAGCATAGCTTATGTGATCAGATCTATTCAGAAATAAATTCTTCCTTCACATTAATTATATCTAGTAATGTGACATATATACCTTCTTGGACTTTTTGTCAGATGTCTTGGTGAAACACTACCCTCTCTTCCCAAAGACCTGCTGTCAGCCATCCCTTCCTGTTGAGGTTTTGGGTTCCCAAAGTTGGTGTCAATTTTCTTCCCTTTTCCTAGGTTAAGTTCAGCTCGTTCTCTGGATCCTCCAGTATCCCATAAAGCACTGGTAAGGTGACCTCCCCTCATATCATCAGTCAGTTCCTTACCACCCTAAACAAAAGATATTAAGGAAAGAAAATTGTAGATTTTAAACACACTTCTGGGAAACGTTAACAAATTGATTTAGTCAATTGATCATGCAAAACATTCATATGCAGTCAACATACAGGACAAAAGTCAGCAAAAAAAAACACACAATACAGAAAGTCTTCTTTTCTTACTTAAAAAGAAGCCCTAGCTATGTAAAAACACTTCAAGCCAACATCAACGGAGAAGTTCCAACCACAGAGGGTTAAAAACAGTGGTTGAAAACTCCTCAGTTGAGACATAAAAACACAGACTAACACTAGCATGACAGATCTTCAGGAAGATGAGGAGAGATCTTCAGACAGCTGAAGGAAACCATCCTTGGCACACATGCACACGACAGATGAGGTGTGAACTGACGCCCATTTGTGGCCTCAAGTGAATCATTTGACACCAGTGCACAAAATTAACTGATAAATATTTAATAGAGTGACAGACTGGATTCAAGACAAGTGCTGGTCAGGTCACACTGACATCTTACAAACGTTAACACGGACACAGAACAAGATGGAACAACGGACCCCATGAAATCAAGCTTTGTAGCCCATGTCTTTTGGCATAGTACTAATCATTCATTGATTTGTCAATGTTGCAGCATACGACTGTCTAAAACTAGCGATGCACGATATAAACATTTTGTCTGATGCCAATAACCAATTTTTCTGTATAATTAAAAGCTGATAACCGATTTTTCCAAATTTGAATATAATTTTTGAGAGCCTAATTACAAAAACAAAAGTCTCACCATTAAAAGCCATTACCAAAGGACACAATTATGATGTTCTCATTATAATTTGATGTAGCCTATATGACAGACTTGTTACACTTAACTGTATTTTCCTTTTTGAAGTGATTTCAATCATATTTCAAGCCATTCAAACCCATCATGGTGAAATATTTGCATCTGAAGTGTCTCAGCTGAAGGAAATGATACATTATCTATCAACATTAAGATATTGGCCCAGTTTTATTCCGATAACATAAATTAACATATATAGGCCGATACCAATATGATGGCCGATATAACGTGCATCCCCATCTACAACGGTTATTATTGCACAATGTGAACACTACAAACATTACAAACACAGCACAAAATTATGGATTTGCCAGGTTGGGATATAAACGGTTAAAAACAGGTTCATCGATGTACGCATTCCCAACTTCCTGTTTTAATAGGAAGCATGTCAATAAACAAATTTCATGCAGTGTTGTCATTATTAATGAAAACGATGACAAAAAAATCTGTAATGAAAAACGTTATCTTAAAAACTGTAAATGTTGGCGAATAACTAGAATAAATAAGTTTAAGTTTTGAGGTAATAAAATTGCTAAAACTGAAATAAACAAAGCTATTTAGAAATATAAAAAACAACCGAATAAAAATGTGTGATAAAAGTACTTAAACTTGCAACGAAATCTGAAAATATAAAGATAAACGCAAATTCAAAATATTGATAAACAATAAAAATATTCCATATAAAAGATTCCATGGGGTCTTAAAATGCACGAAAAACACAAACGCTGTGAAAACAAACACTGGAATGAGTAGAAATGGTATAAAACATGTTGACAAGACAATAGCTCCGTTTCAAAAACTAGTGAGCTGCCTTGCTGACTACTCCCTACACAGGCAGCTGCCTTTTAAGGCACCATGCAAACCATTCAAGAGATTTAAATAAGCAGATTTATTTAAAACTTTCAAGAGACTTTCGGTACAGAGTTAGAATGTCGCTAAGCTTATGACAAAAAACTTCAATAATAAGATAAAAATACAGAGAGAGCACTTAAGTTATTGGTTTAATTGGATTTAACTACTTTATCAGTATGTTTATTATTGTATAAAACGGAAATTTACAAATTTACAATCACACTGTTTGTTTTTCTATGTGGATGCGTTAAATGCAATGCATCGCACCATAATCACATATTAACAGATTATCAACTTAATGACAAATAAGCTTTTAAAATACCCGTCTTTGGGTAAAACAATGCATCTCTGAAGGGAGCTTAATTTTGCTTCTAACTATCTCAAACAGCCATCATTACAATTATGATGCCTTAAAATGGTGTCTAGGTAGGCAGCTCACTAGGTTTGGAACAGAGCTAATGATAAGCGTAACCAGAGATAGGGAAAAGTAGTGTAATTTGGCCAGTAAGCGTCTGGTCTGGTCAGCTCAGTGTCATGAGATGACAGATCAGACGGTTGTGTTTTTGAAGCTGGAGCTTTTCCCCGGCATAGACCTCATATTTTGAGATTACATGAATGAAGAACAAGAAGACAGAGGCAAAACTGAAAGTCTTCATTTGTTATACAAGTTTGCTGAGACTCCTCCCGGGGTCCTACCTCTAGTCTGGACTTCCACAGGCCCTCGTCAACCTCACCAGAGTCGGAAGAGGGCACTTCTAGAATTCTAGGAGGGATTTTCAGCTCATTCTCAGCAAGTAATGGAGGTCTCTGAAGTTCTTCAGGTGGTTCTTCTACATCGCTTCCAGATTCTTGTTGAAAGTTTTCTTTGCTTTCACTATTAGCTCCCTCATTAATATGGTCAGTGTCATCTGCTCGGTTCTCCGGCTGCTGGGCCTCATCCGTTAGGGATTCTGGGATGATTTGAGGGTCATGTTGATCATTGGGAAGCTCTGTATCGCTGACCTCAACACTAACTGTGCGGTGGACGCTTTCGGACTGTGAGTCCTCCAGACCGGACTCTCTCTGTTCAGGGATGGGCAAAAGTATGGCACTTCTCGCCCGCGCCATGGGCCGCACTATTGGCTCTCCCTCTTCCTCACTGGAATCATCCTCATCCATATCTTTTTTCTCCTCTTCATCATCCTGCTGTGTTTCTATCCATTCCTGCTCCAAAAGGTCACCCGGTTCCTTGTGCTCCAGTTCTCCGAATTTCTCTTTTAGTTCAGCAGCCACATTTTTGTATTGGGACTTGGTCTCCTTTTTGTCGTTTTCCACCCAGATTTTCTCATAACGTTCCTCCCAAGGAATCTCATCGGTTTTCTCCTCTTGCTCATCCTCTCTTGGAGAGGTTGGGCGCTTCAACGGTTCATTAGATGGCTTATTTATGTTTACAGAAGATGTTTGTAATGCCTCTCTTGCCTTTATTTGCATAATTGGACAAAAGAATAAAATTAACAATGAAAAACCAAACCATGTCTGGTTGACAAGGACTTCAGACCACACTTTGGACACATGCACATGACTCGTGTAGACATTTAAAACCAAATTACTGTCACAAACACCACATTTAACTAAAATAATGCACCAAGGAATGCACATGGTGACATTAAGGACCAAATGCGCTGAAGACAAAACACTTCACTGTAGCTTCCAATTATACCCAAGGCAAAAAACTGCACTTTCAACCATTTTTAGCAGTTTTCCAATTTTAAATAAATGAATACAATTATAAAAATAATTAAGCTTTTCATTATTGAAAAATGTCTGTAAAAAACGTAATTAAAATAAATTCAAAATAAAACCTTTTTTTTATATTAAATAAAATGCAAATGCCATATTAAATCCAACATTAAAATGAAAAAGCAAACGTGAAAAATAAATTACAACTACATTAAAAAAAACACCTTTTCTTAATACAAACACTATAACGGTGAAGTAGTTAGTTTCGTTTTTTTATTTTTCTCTTTTATTTTCATATTTACCGGTAGTCAACATGCATGTAAATTAGATGTTCATTAGTAGGTGGGGCTACTTGTACTTCCCTTGAGATTTTAGCAAAAATGTGAACAAAACCATTTAGCATTTTATTTTTTAATTTGACAGGGGCGATTCATTGTGACTGAAAATTTTAATAATTCAAATAACTGAATACAATTTTTGTTTGCAGACATTTTCAATAATGTAATGCTTAACAAGGTTTTCAGTTTTATTTATTAGATTATTTAAAATTGGCCTTCCATAGAGTTTGTTAAATGAATCCCGCCCACCTGATCGGCCTTTTCACTTGAGTCAGAACTGTTTTCACTCTCGTCAGCTTCGGGTTCCTGCTGGTGAACTGAAGAGAAATTCAGACGCTTTACTACACAATCTTAAACACAGTGAAAAGTGTATTGAAACCTGAGGGCCTATTTTAACGGTCTGAGCGCATGGTGCAGTTCCACACTTAAAAAGTGTGTCCGAATCCACTTTTGCTAGTTTAACAACAGAAAAAATGCTCTGCTCTAGGCTCATGGTCCGAAAGGGTTGTACCTATTCTCTTGATGAGTCATGGGTGTGTTTTGGGCATAACGTGCAATAAACCAGTCAGAGTCTTATCTCCCCTTCCCTTTAAAAGCCAGTTGCGCTTGCAACTTCATTCGCCATTTCGTCTAATTTTGTCGCAATATTATCCTGTTTGACACTGTGAAGCTGCTTTGACACAATCGTGATTGTAAAAGCGCTACATAAATAAAGTTGATTGATTGATTGATTTCCATGGAAAGACTGAACGCTTTTCCAGAGAGGAATCCTTTTATTTTAATATTTAAAGATGTGTGTGTGCTGCTGATGCTGCGTCCCTGTGTGTGTAATAAGCAGAGTGTACACGTGTTGTGCACCTGCACATATTACTAACACACCCTTTAAATAAAGCAAAAATACTGTGCTATTTACTGTAGACCAATTTTGGTTGGTCGTTTTCAGTTCCTCAAAATAGCAACACGACAATGCGCCTGAACACACCTGGTTTTCAGACCAGCACACCCATGGGTGAACAGATGTGCGGCAGTGCATTTGATATTTAAACAATGTGGCACTAGATGTGAAAATGATTACTGCGTCAGGTTGAAACTAGCAAAAAAAAAAGACTTGCGATTTTGCAGAGTGTATGATAGGGCCTTAAATGTTCATTTTTTACATTAAAAAGATTTACCTGCTTTGGGCTCAGTGACGTTTGGCAGTGACTTTGTTGTCTTGGCTGGACTGGAGTTGTCTGTATCCCAGTCTGATTCTGTGCATCAAAAAATAATTTACTTAGAAATTCACTACAAATTGTTTCATTATCATAAAGATTTCTAGTTTCACCTTCACTATCTGGCCTCTGATTCGAGTCCAAGCGCAGTCGTGGCAGTGGTCGTGGCTTTGAGCTACCGTTTGGATTGAGAGATCGTGGACTAGGAAGAGGTTGTGTGATTGAGGATGGGGGTTTGTTTCTCTCTGGACTGGCTTCTTCATGTTCCCGGGTTTCCACTTCCTGCTGCTGGGGTGTTATGGGTAGTGCAGAATCTGCTGGGCTTTCAAAGACCGGTTCCCCCTCCAGCTTATGAACTGGGAAGTTCTTACTGGCCTTACTGGTGGTGCTGGCGGAGTCCCAGTCTGAAGCATCTATGAGAGAAAAACAAAAAATAACAAATCGCAAACCCAAAAGAGATCTTCACTGCCAGTGTTGGAGCCTTTTCATTGACATTCTCACTGAAGATCTTTCAAAAGCAGATTCACAAAAAGTATTTTTTTAATATTAAAAATGTACTTATTTTCAGCAATTTTTTCCTTCGTCAGAAGAAAGTCAAGAAAAGACCAGGGAAATGGGAAAAGGGCTAGCTGGACTGAAACTTTTGTCGCCAACAGTATATGCACTAACTGCTAGGCCACGGCTCTGATATTAGCAAGCATCAGCAGAACTATAAATGTCCAACGGAGGTGCATAGAGCACAAATGAATATCTGACCTGGAGGGCATTGGCGATTTGCTTTTGCGTAAAATAAGACAAAAACATGAACACATCAGACATACAAAACATACATTCAGTGCTAAATTTGAAGATTGATTTAAGAATGTTTTAGTGAAGCAAAAACTTGAAGATTACTACCTTCAAGATCATCAGCATCCCCCAAACCAAGTTCTTCCATCAGGTCTGCAAGAACAGAGAGTTTTAATCAAGAAGCCAAACTTGTAACAAACTTGTGTTAATAAAATAAAATAAAATGAGGAGATGACCTGTTTTCTGATTGGTTTCATTTGACTCCATCAGCTTACTAAGAACAGACACTGTCTCTCTTTTTATCACTTTGGGCTGTGAAAAAAAAAATTGTTATTCAATTCAAAAGTTACAAAAGAAAATTGTATTTACATTAACATTTATGCATTTGGCAGATGCCTTTATCCAAATATGCCTTTACCCATGCATTGCATTGAAGGTATACATTTATAATCTCTTTTTTTATATTTTAGCTACAGGAGTACATTCATATTTTAATGTAATTAATATTAATATAATATATTACACAATATACTATAAATAACATGAATTTATCAATATTAGTATAACTATAATATTATACTAATTAGTGCTGTCAAAAAAACGAATTATAATAAAACTTTTTTTTTACATTGTAATAATTTCACAGTTACTCTCCAAATTAATGTAGAAACATCTTAAAGACAGTATATTTAAATATTTGTTGTAATGGCATCTTTTAATGAATGAAGGCCAGTATCACAAACTAATACTGAAATATATTTTTAGTATTTCAGAAATGTATTTCTCTATGACATTTTTTTTTTTCAAACATTAAATGCTAAACATTCAACATTACAGCATAATTAAGCTATATTTCAACATTATTTAAGGCTTTAAAAAATTACTTTTCATTTAAGTGAATTTAAAACACAATCGTCGCATAAACCCATTATAATAAATGTAATATTTACCGTTATTTAACTTATTTAAGACTTTCACAGACAGCGTGCTCTTTTTTGCACTTGAATGGCTTAAAAGCAATTGCATGAAGAGTATGATCTTATAATGTAATGCTAGCCCAAGTATGACAGAAGAAACAGATTCCGCATTAATTGTGTTAAATATTTTTAATGCGTTAAACTGAAAAATTAACCGCATGCTAGGGATGGCTCGATACCACAATTTTGGCTTCGGTATGGTACCACAATCTAATACCGAAGTACCGATATTAAATCGATACCACAAGGTCTGATATTAGCGCGGGTATATTGCACGCGAATGAGAACAATTATGCAAGTTTTGAGTTTATAAAGTGGGAAATTACCACAAATGTTTATTAGTAAATTAATCAGCGAAGCTTATCACATCAAATCAGTCATTTGAAAACTTTCTTGTGAGAAATAATTTCAGCAAAAATCTCTCAAAATTAGCTAATTGCTTCTGGTTTCAAAAGACATCGCACTACACTAAAGCAATCTGCATAATCCTATTCAACATTTCACGCTCGTCTCGGGATGGAGAACGGAAATCATTTGAACGCAAGAGATTTTATAGCATTTCGTAATAACAGTTACAGGAGACATGAGCTTATAACAATGACACACACACACACACACACACACACACACACACACGCCTGTCACTTAGTCACGCTCGCACATTACACATTAAGTTTCCTTAAACAGTCAAATACACAGAATTATGTACAAATGTCCGTCTTTAGTGAGTATTCACATAAACACAGTCGGCGGTGTCTAACGCGAATGTAAACAGTGCAATAGTATGTTATGCGTGCAAATATAATGAGATCTAAATGTCATTGGTTGAAACGAACGCTGGAGATTGTGATATTTGATCTTATGTTAGGCTGTGTGTGTGCGTTGATCAGTGTTAAAAAAACAAAAATGTCTAAATGAGATGGTTTGAATGATCCACTGACCTGTCGATCTCTTAAGAAGTCCTAAAGTCAGGATAGTGACAGTTGCTTCTTGGCTAGGTTTGATGGTTCTTCATCAGTTTTATAAGCAAAGTCATTACAAATGTCACTTCTACTCCTCTCTTTATTCATTCGTTTTGGGCATCTTGAGTGAGATTCAACTGCTTTATCCATTTTGTCCGTCTATGTTGTTGTCACATTAGCCAGTTGTTTCGGGTCAGTTGGGGTAGCGCGCTGCCATCTAGCGGTGAACTTCGGAAAAGCAGCATATACCGAAATGTGCCAAATCATGATATCGTACCGTTTTAAATAAAATATATACCGGTATTTTTCCAGTACCGGTATATCGCGCATCCCTACCGCATGCGTTAACGCATTCATTTTGACAGCACTAATTATACTATTAATATATTTATCATTGCATCAAAGCATTGAAATCCTTTGCATTTCTGGCATTTTTCACCAATTAATTCAGCTGAAACTACTTAACATAGAGAATGCATTCAAACTTTGCTTTGTAGATAATTTCAGTCTTAGGTGTGCTGTGTTGTATTCTATATTTCAAAACAAAAAGTATGATTAAACTTGAAATATCCCCAACTGTCTTGACAATATTTAGCCTTTACAATCTAATTATTAATGCATTTGACCAAAAAAACTGCAATGCAAACATTGGTTCTTCTTTCAGGAAATACAAATCAAGTTTAATAAATACAATTTACAAATAAAATGATGCTTACTGGTATTTCAGTTTCCTTCTCTTCAACATCATCCTCATCATTTCTTAAAACTGAAAGGCAAAAAACAAAAAAAGTCAAAATTATCAACTCCCCTAAAAAAACATAAATATCAATGGACAAAGACTCTGTGTGACGAGTGCGCAGGCATGCACATGCAGTGATAAAGGTCTCCCATGGTGCCCGGGAACTGGGGTTTGAGTTCACAGGCATTTAAAGGAAATCATTCTGCACCATTAAGCAACAATGTTAGTTTCATTGAATTTATCTTGTAAACATGAGCAACAATAATGGACCTTCCCCGCTATAAGCAAATATTAGTTGAGCATCCTGCCATGTCTCATCACATGCCATGAATGCACAGAGGACAACAGACGCACAAGACAAGAGATCAAGATCCGAGGACAATGTTAATGTGACGGCTGGGGACACTGCAGGGGTTTATGGGGAATGATTAATCCAGCAGGACAACAGCAAATCATGAGGCAGATCAGAATGCCTACCCATCGGCCTGCAGCCTCCTGGCTGGCCTATACTTCTCAATAAATTAACGTCCCTCCCTCCTCTTACGAAGGAGGGAACGTATAAGAAGTCTATAAAAGAATTCAATGAGAATATGAAATGCAAATCTACAAATAACCTACACTTTACATTATTCAGCATAGCATGTAAAAATATCTGTTAAGCAGAAGCAATGGAAAATGTCAATCCTCTGCATATTTTTAAGCATGAAATGGTTATAGAAGGCTACACAGAAAAAGCTATTATGGCATTACACTCTAAAATACAATCATGTTTTTATACAGCAAAACAAAAATGAAAGAAATCACGGCCAATGCCAAAGATACCTGCAGTGTTCTCCACACAAATACTGGACATGGATTTATGTGATTTGGCAGGGGTTTGTAGACCACTGGCCTGCTTTTTCCGTGGGCTCTCAGAGCCAGACTGTTATGGGAAAAATGAGAGAACATTTTAGCATGAAATGCTGTCACAGATGGCCTGAGGACAGGGGCTCCCAACCTGTTTATTTTCCCTCAATGTTAATTTTTTCAATTTTACATCAATAAAACAACTATATGTGTATTGCCTAATTTAATTTATTTCCTAATTTAATCAATTAAATATAATTAGTAAATTACATAATTAGTAAGTAAATAAAACAATAAGCAATTCAATAAATATTAATTATTATACGTATATGTATAAATACGAATAATAATACATGGATTTTGTATTACATTAATTTAATAATTTTAATTAAATATAATTGTTAAATAATATACTTATTCATTAAATATTACCACAATTTATTTAAAGGGGGGGTGAAACACTCAGTTTCAGTCAGTGTCATGTCAATCTTGAGTACCTATAGAGTAGCATTGCATCCTGCATATCTCCGAAAAGTTTTTATTTTTTTAATAATTATATAAGAAAGATGCGCTGTTCCGAGTCTTTCCGAAAAAAGCCGAGCGGGTGGGGGCGTATCGTGTGAGCGGAGCTAAATAATGACGTGTGCAGCAGCGCGCTGTGTGTTGAGTCGAGCGTCATCCCTAACAGCGGGAAAAAAAACTTTATTCAAAATAAAAATATGGCTTTTAATCAGATACAGCCATACATCTATGATCCGGAATCAGACCCAGAGGCTGCAGTTGAACAGGAGCAGCAGCAAAAACGACTAGAGCAGGACGTCTGTATGTGGTAAGTTACAAGTTATACACTAACTATATAATATGCTTAGCGGCTTGTGTTATTTACATATTTATACTTGAATTATATCGTCGTATTTTTGTCTTTGAAGGTGTACATGTGGGAAGTGCAGTTGTGCACGTGTGTTTGTGTGTTTACGCGTGGTTTGTGTAGACAGTAAGCGGACTAAAAGCAGTCTCACTCACCCTTCTAACGTTGGGACTGCTCCATCCTTCAGCATTAGGCGATTGGGAAAATTCGGCGTCGAGCTGGGCCTTGTTTATGAAACAGTCGGCACCGAAATGCAGCGAACAGATATAAACATTCGCGCAACTCAGTTGCTGATCCGGAAAAGCAAATTACATCCACTGTTGCCTTAACGCGGGGTTTTGGGGAATCTGTGCAGGACTGTCTTGGTCTGGCAACCAAAAACCCACTTTTTTGGTGACATTGTTATGTGCTATGTGTAATTGTCACCTGTCCAGCATCCTACAAGCCCCGCTTTGATGGGCGTAGGCTGTTGCTTTCGCTCTCTCCCTCGCTCTCTCTCACGCGCTTCCGGTAGAATTGTCCGTAAGGCCCATACAAGGAAATTCCGCCCCCACTAACGTCAATGGGGACGCATGATCTCAAAAAACTTGCCGAAACTTATGACTAACCGGAAGTAGTATTTTTGACAAAGAAATACTCCCATCAAACGTCCACCTTAACTTTTGAAACTTTGTCTATGTTTAGTATGGGATTCCAAGTCTTTAACAGTGTAAAAAGATCAGTATGCATGAAACAGCATTTCACCCCCCCTTTAACTTATTTAATTTAAGAATCTCATATCCTTTTTGCAGTTCCATCACAAACTTGTAGGGTTTTCTAGTAGGGGTTTGTGATTCTGAACACATAAAATTCATCACTGAATGGAAATTTCACCAGCTTTGCTTTGTTTGACATGTCTTGCGACTGACCTCTGAATCCCAGAGGGAGTCATCATTTTCATCTTTTTCAAGCCCCAATTCTGAAAGTAAATCTGGAAAAACATGCACATCTAGTCAACATCTAGTACTTTATACATATGGTCAATCACAAAATAAATGTCAAAATTCTATGAAAAAGTACCTCTTCGCTTGTCTTTGCTACTAGTGCCACCATTTTGAGAAACATTAGACTTTTCACCCATTTCCTCCAATTCTTCCCTCTCATCATCCTCTTCTTCTACATCCTCCTCTTCCTCATCCTCTGTCAATGCTTCTTCCTGTTACAAGAAGATGAGTTGAAAGCCAACAGTATTTTACAATCAAGGCACTCAAAATAATATTACAATGGGATAAGATACTTAAAATAACACAAAACAATTGGGATGAGCAAGAACAGATTTGTCAGGATTGCATCTTCAGTGTCTCCTACCCATAGCTACCACATCTAGAAGCTACAACTACAAACCACAAGTCACCACCTCCTATGCACACGCTACAGGTATCGTCTACGGAGTACCTGTAATGATCCGTGCTTTGAACGTCTTTCTTCCATTACAGATTCGTTATCAGAGTTCTGCTCATGCAACTTCTCAAGTTCTTCCTCCTTACCATCTTCTCCATCAGAATCAGAAGTGAGATCAATTTCATCTATGACTGTGTAGGGGATTTCTTCTTGAGGAGCTGGTTCTGGTTCAATTACTTCTGTTAAACGTTCATCTGCAAACTCTACCAAAAGGTCATCCTCAAGATGAGAATTAGGGCTTGAATGTTGAGATTCCGGATTCATAACTGCTTCCTGTGACTTTTGATCCAAATCCTGCGATATAAAAGGGGTAAATGTTGAAGGCGATGGACTGCAGTGTTGGGGGCTTGGTGAGCGGCTTGAGAAACTTGAGTTTTGTGGACTAGTTGCAGCTAAATGTTGTTGGCTAGGTCCAGCAGATTGCTTTGGACTTGGCGTGTGTTTGGGACTAGGGTTTGTTGGGGATTTTGGACTGGTTGGAACTGGGCTCATTGCTTTCAAAGGATTTGGGCTACCTGGGAGAGATCTCATCGGGAATGTTTTTTCCAATTGTGCTGGACTTGATGTGGTGGAACGTTTTGGGCTAATGTTGGAGAGATCTGGAGACTGTGGTTGACTTGCATCATCAATACATTCATCATCATCTTCCACCATAGATTCATCGTCAGACACATCAGAGATCTGATCTATTCCAGAAACTTTGACTGAACCACTTGGAAAGTCATATTGCATTTGTTTCACTTGGCTGTCTTCCTCTTGACTTATACTGTGGTCTTCATCACTTTGACCAACAATCATGGACACTGGTATAGCTTCACTGTCATCACTGTGCTCTTCGTGTAAAGGACTCTGGGAAAGGTATTCAATAGGTTCTAACAATGACTTTTTTGAAGTAGTGTCATCCTGAACCAAAGCTTCTTGATGTTGATCTTTTTCTGCACTTGGCATCTCCTTGGCGTCTTCATCTTCATCAGGTGTTTCAACACTTTTGTCTGAGCCAGACTCCCAAGATACCTCAGGGCTCTCCAGTTCCTTCTGTCCCAGCAAGGTCAGAAATAAGTTCAGAGGCTTTTTCGTTTGGGCTTCTTCCTCCTCCCCAACATCATCCCAGTCATCTTCATCATCATGTGCAGTAGTTATGGCTTTTGACTTGGGTGATGCTGAAGGAACATCCAGACTTCTGGTCTCCAGCTCACCCATGCCTTCAGGTGGTCTCAGTAGAATATTATCGGTTTCATCTTGAAGTTGTGCATCTTCACATACAAGGGTTTTCCCTTTAAAGGTCTCCACTGCTAAATTGTTCTTCTCAGTTCTCAACAGCCCCTCATCTTGATCATCATCATCATCATCATCATCATCATCATCCCAATCATCATCAACATCAACATCATCATCACCATTTTCATTCTTGCTCTCTATTGGATTTCTTTGTGATGTTCTATCCATACTGGGTAAAGAAGTTGGACTTGGACTATCATTGGCCCCCTCATTGTCCTCTTCATCTGAGAATCTTGCCTCGACCCTGACGGCTGACACTAAACAACCATCCTCTAAATCGAGAATCCCTGTAATAGGACCGCCAAAAAGTGGATTTTCAGGGATCGTTTCTTTCATGTCCATTTTCACTGGTGCCTCTTCATCTGGATCTGTCCTTACCTCCAGAGGATTGTCCCCTGAGACACTGTCCTCCATTCGGTCTCGTCCAGGTTGGTTTACATTTTCATCAGCCTCATCCATTAGTTCTTCTGTACCGAGAGCAATGGTTTTGGGCAACACAGGAATGTTTGTTGTCTCAAAAGGCATAGCAGCTTCATCTTCTTCATCTTCCTCTTCATCATCTTCTTCAACTTCCTCATTTTCATCTTCTTCATCTTGATCATCATCTTCATCATCATCTTCATCATCATCTTCTTCTTCTTCCTCCTCCTCTTCTTCTTCACCATCATCATAATCATTACCGTCATCATCTTCACCTTCTTCAGATTCGTCCTCTGTACTTTCGTTGCCTTCCAAGTCTAATTTACTACCAGAAGGCAGCTCTGTTAACTCGCTATCCCCGGCTGACACAGCAGGGTGGAATGGTTTGAATGAAAACAAAGAAGGAAAGAGTTAGACAATGTGCCACACACAGACACTGTGATGGTTACCTTATGGGTGCTGCTGAAAGGGGTGGAGCTCATCTGGGGTGGGTGGGGTAAAGAGGCGGGGGTTGCTACAGGGGGTTGGAGGGAGGTGCTGATGGAGGGGAGTGGTCTGGACAGAGGTGGGTGGTTTACACCCTTATCCTCACTGTCCGGTTCTGACTCTGACCCGCTCCAGGATTTGTCTGCATCCCGATCTGCTTTGACTACAGACAGAGACAGCATATCACAATGCTCAGTATGGTGGCTGCTGTATAGGAAATAAATACTACCTTTTACTTTTACTTTTTGATAAAGACATCTCCTTGTCTTGTTTATTTAAAATGCAACATGAACAATACAGTTTTTAGGGTGTGTGCACACTTTATTGTGTATTTCACTTTTACTTTATTTCAGTTCCGGTCTGCTTAGCATTCACACTGGAATTTTAACACCAAACCTAAAGATACCGAACCTAAAGGCATAGGAATATATTCACAACCTGATTGGGCGGCTTTCATGACGTATATTTCACAACGTAACTTGCCAAACATCCAAAGCAATGCTGTGTGTGGCTAAATGTGCTTGTATGTGCGTAGTTATATATGATGGCATTTTGACCAGCTGAGAATTGATGAAGAGCTTACAAAATGTGTAAAAGAGTCAAAACAGTGGCAGAAATCCCTCAGTATCACACACACAAGTGAAGATCTGGTGAGAGGAGGCGCGGTTCTAATGCGTTTACCGAACTGTGATAGGCAACATTGCGAACAGACGAGAAAAAAAACAGACATGCTTGACCATTATGTCCTTTTTAGGGTTGCATTTTGTGACATCATGTCCTATTTTTGTTTCATTTACATGTCTTTGGTCTGTGTTGCATTCATATTTCATTGGAACCGGTCTCAGTCTGCTTGTTTGGATCGGATGGCAACGTTCACACTTATTCAAATTAAAGGGATAGTTCACCCAAAAATGAAAATTTGATGTTTATCTGCTTACCCCCAGGGCATCCAAGATGTTGCTGTGCTGTTGTTGTAGATATACAGTATATATAGATAGATTCCTCATTAGTGTCTGTGCGATTCGGTCTAATGAGGCATCTACGTAAATATATCTATGATCACACCTGTATTTTGACCCTATGTAATGGCCCTGGGGAATACTAGATGAGATTTGTCTGATATGAGGTAATAAATAACATAAACACTGTTGGGTTTCTCACAGAAACTGATCGTTTCGTGTCCTAAGACATCTATGTGTGACCACGAGCCACAAGGTTTAATATGGATTCGTATGTCTTTGTGTTTTTTACTCTCATAGAGTTACACCCCATTGACATGGATTATACGAGCAACAGTTGGAGTTAAAAATCTTCAGTTGTGTTCTACTGAAGAAAAAAACACACCTATATCTTGGGTGCCCTAAGGGTAACCAGACAAACATCAAATTTTCATTTTTGAGTGAACTATCCCTTTAACTGCACTAACAGAGCAATCGCACCAGGGTTCGTTTTAATCCAACCAAACATGCCAAGTGTGAACACACCCTCAGAAGTTGAGTTTAAGCAGCAAAATGTATGATACAAGCTGAAACAAGTTTAGCCAATTCAATCTTTTTGCATTTAAATTGAATTAAGAGTAGTGCGTGCCTATTACTTATTAAAAAAGCTGCCAAGGAGCCTTGCCAAGATGGCTGCCAACCTGCCAAGTGATCTGTGTTGCCCTAAAGGGACTTTGCTACAGGGAAGGGGCTAGACTTCACAAAAACATTTAAAATAAAAACTTACCTTCTAGCTTTTCCCGTTTTGAAGTGCTTATGAGTTTTTTTAAATTAACTTTTTGTTTCTGTAAAAAAAAAAAAATGTTATTACCTAAACTAAAATTAATTTTTTTTTTTTTCATTAATCTCGCCAGTTATTCAGAACCGTTTTTATGCACAGCACAACAAATACCTTTGGGCTCAAATCTAACTCATCATCATCATCTGATGAAGGCCAGGAATCAGCAGCACCACTTTTTGATGCCCTGCAAATGAACAGATTTTAGTGCTTGATAAACATACTGAATCATTTGTAGCTGCTGTCATCACCCATTCCTGCCTGATATATCAATAACATCTCACCTGCTAATTGAGTCTGTGTGGGAATTGTCCTCTGTATCTTAGGAGAGATGTAAGAAAGAGATTACTTGCACTTAGGAGAAAATAGACCCTAGAAAATAAATAATCCACTGCTAGTATAAACATTATCTTCAGTACAGCCAGAGATCAATTATAAAGATAAATGACCAATTAGAGAGAGTATTCATTTGTGGTTAAACAAAGCATTCCTACGAACCTATTCACACAAATAACGTATGTTTTTGTCTATTTTCTCCCTTTGTTTAGCAAAAACTTCAATAAATCCAATAGGTTAAGCCCAATAAGCCTAAACTAAACTAAACTAAACTAAACTAAACTAAACTAAACTAAACTAAACTAAACTAAACTAAACTAAACTAAACTATATTTTATATATTTATGCTACGCATAAAAATCTGTTGTTGTCAAATGGTTTTTATTGTACACTAAATAGCACAAATGACTGGATTTTTTTCATCAAGTCTCGCTTATTTATTTGGATCTTGGTGCAAACAGGTTTTTAACCTGGTATGCAAGTGTACAACACACAAAGGATAGCTCCTATGACGTGACACACCATGGTTTACCATTCAGCAACACTAAATTAACTCATGACTCTTACATTGTGTCTTAAACTCTGAGATGGTAAAGAATGATGTGTCTGACCTACAGAACATCATTTGGCAATACCTTTCCCTGCTACTGCAGAGCTGCTTCCTGCTGCTACAACAGATGAGTGTGGAGTGGGAGAACAGAACCAAATCAAAACACCACACTCAGAACTGCAGGAATACTGACATACATATTTACGAAACTGGAAAACACTTTGGAAATGGTCTCACCATCTTTATCCAGAGCTGGCCCTCCCAAAGGCAAACCAGCCACAATACCGCCTGGGCTGCTGAGCACGGACGTCTGTTTCTTTTTGCTGGCAGTAAAATGGGAAGGCGACTGGAGGGCTCTTCTCTTCGTCCCATGCTCAATGATCAGATGTGAACATCTGGAACAGAATGATTGATATGAGCTCCTACAAGCTTCAAACAAAGCTGTCTATGTCTGCATTGCATTTCCGTAACATTAACAAAACATTGCCAATGTGAACATATCATCTTTTCAATAGTTCCTAGCAATCTTTACAGTGCACACAAATTAGATAATACCAACACAAATCATCAACATTAATTGTTAAAACACCATACAAACACACTTTGTATTTAATGTCAAGTGGTGAGAGAGCCCTTACGCGTGGTGTCCATTCATGACGGCATAATCATCAGAAGACCATCCCTTATCATCTTTCACCATGATGTCGGCATCATACTGCAGGAGCAAACGCACCATGCTGATTTGTCCATTGCATGCCACTATCATCAATGCAGACCTTAACAATGGCAGACAGAATATGAATCAGTTTTGTTATAGTTAAACTAAAAATACTTAAAACAATTACATTAAGTGAAATACACATTCAACTTTAAAGAGGACCTATAGTGCTTTTTTAGTGTCTGCAAAGTTACAAAGTCTGCGAAGCACACGGTTTCTGATCTCCCTGAAACATCATTGAAACTTTGGCCCCGCCCACTGGCGTGTTAGTGAGATGACGAGAAGAGAAGAGCGATACAGGATCACTGCACTTAAAAAACATTTCCTTCCAAAGGATCCTATTGCTAGGAATGAGCTTATTTATTTCCATCAATGTGCATGTCTCAGTTGAGCATTATTTATTTGTATTCCCTACATTTCACTGTGGATTCATTTGGCGCAATTTCAGCACAGGCTTTGCAAACCAGTGATCTGATCTGAGACCAGTGATTCTGATATGATTCATGTACAGTCAGATGTCTGTGTCAGTAAATCAAACCAGTGACTAGTTGCCTGACTTCACATTGTTTCTCTTAGTACAGGGGTGTCCAAAGTCCAGCCCCCCACAGCTTGTCTATTAAAATAAATTATATGTGGCTTGTGGTCCGCCATGCATAATTTACAATTGTACAATTTCACAATGTTAACACAAGGTGGGAGAACTAGATTTTAGGCCAGAGAAACATTAACACGCCATGGGTTTAACAAAACAGCACTATTTGTGCGAAGCGGAACTCGTGAGCTCTGACTCTGATCAAATGTGTTAACTTGCTGCGAGTATCTCGATCACACGACCACCAGTGAGAAGTAGTGTTGAACGATATACCGGTACTAGAAAAGTATTGCGATACCCTGCTATTACAAACGGTACGATATGGACTTTTATTAGTACCGGTACTTTAAGGAGGACAGCGCTAATATGAGCTTGTATTACTTATTGTGCGTGGATGGTTGACAGCAGGTGTCAGGATGTGTGTGCAAAGCTCTGCTTACACCGGTCACTAAACATTGGAAGTAGTAGAACAGTTAAATATACGCGCAGCACATGATAAAGAAAGCACCAGAAATATGCACGCATGAGAAGAAAAAGCGCGGCGCAGGACGTGCTCGCGCTACCGGACTCTGACCTAAGCGCGCGCACACGCCTTTCAGACAAGAAACATGCGATCGCCATTCAGTTTTTTCACGGATTATTTTTTGGGTTTGAATGGTCAAACGTATGTAAAAATGCACGGCCTGGCGAGTATTGAGGTAAACACAGTCAGATATGTCGTAGTGAACAGATGAGGTAATTAGATCAGTGCAGGTCTTAAGCCAGACCTAATATTCTGTTATTAATGTTTTAAAGCAAACTATGAGAAATAGAAAACAACCACATGCTTGGCTAAATAACTAAAATATATTTAGAATCAGTGTATAGTTAAATTATAGAGTGAAGACTAAGTAAGCAGTTTTATATTTGATTATTTAATTTCTTTCTTGACTTGCTGTTAAATAGACCTAATGAAGCTGAAAAATAAAGCACTGTTTTTGTCATATTGTTTGTAATTAGCATTTTTTGCTTATTTTTAAAAACAGATACAATTAAAAATATATATTATAATTATAAGATTACATTTAAAAAATATTAAATAACTCGTATCATAAAATAAGATTTTGGTCATCCCACCCTGTTGAGAAGTGAAAGGTTAGTGAATTATAACATGATTGATAATGATGATCTCACACTGTAAAGAGTAAAGATCTTCACACTGGCATGCAGTTATTATAGCAATAACTGGGAATGGTCAAAAACCAGGGCAGGAACATGCAGGCCAAGTGAATTTTTAGTAAAAAAAAAAAAAAACGATGATTAATAAGTTCTGTTGTCATATTATTCATATTATCTTTTTTTTTTTTTACCGTGGTATCGATTTAGTATCGGTATCGAGGTATTTTAGTCTGGTATCGTATCGAAGTCAAAAATTTGGTATCGTGACAACACTAGTGAGAAGCATTCGAATTCGACATAGAGGTCTCCGATACAAGCTGCAAAACTCTCTGTGATTTAATTTAGTTTGGAACCAGTTGAAACAGCACTGATTTAATCAACAACACTAACATGCAAATCAGGGAAAACATTGAGCCGATCCAGTTCACCACAATTCACAAACATGGATTTACTGTGGTAACACTAACTGTAACTATGGTATTTAGTCAGAAATGTAGGTTAATACCTAATTTTATTTTATTATGTAGACATATAGTAATGTAATGTAGATATAACGTATTAAACGAGTAAGAGGCCAAATTACAGAATTATTTTTTCAGGGTAGGAAAAAAGCCTTTTATTTCTAAATTATGACAATTTCTGAAGTAAAAATCATATTTTCTTTATAAGTGCCCCCCCAGAAAACACCCCAGGTATGAGTTTTTTGAACATTTAAGCATGAAAACCTATTTTAGTAGAGCCCAAAAAAGTGCATCTTTTTTTACCGTTGCTCCTGGTTCTTGACATTAACATCTGCTCCCTCTTTCAGTAAAAGCTCTGTCATGTCTGCGTGGTTTTCCATCACAGCCAGCATCAGTGGAGTGTTGCCATCCTGTCAATAAAACCACAACAAAACATCTCAAGAGTGAATGAATTGCATGAACTATCCTACCTTTCAATGTGCAAAACAATCAGTTTTCGTGCATCCTGCCATAAGTTATTTGAACACTCTGGGATGTTAACTTCTTTCTCAATCACTGTTGTGAGTGGGAATTTATAGTGTATACAATGCAGTACACACAAAGTAGCAAGTTAGTATTTCTGCAGCCTGGTGCTCCATAAATGACACTCTTCACCTTTATGTAGCATACACCTGTTGTGTGTGGTTAATACTGGAGTCACCTTGTTCTGTGCATTGATGTTGGCTGAGTGCTCCAGGAGCTGCAGTGCCACAGGTAGGGAGGGGATGCGGGCGGCCAGGTGCAGTGCCGTGTTTCCATTGATGTCCACCAGATTGGGGTCAGCCTCATGTTCCAGGAGCAAAGACACAGAGCGGTCTTGCTCACACTGAACCGCCTACAAGCCAAAAGACAAATGCATGAGCACAAAGACATCATAAACATCAGCATTTATTTATTTTCATGTGATTCACATGATTTTTCAAGAACAAACTGAGTATACCTTCATCAAGGCGGAGCGATTCTGATTGTCACATAAGTTTAGCTTCACTTTGCTCTCCACCAAAAACTGAACGGCATCTGTGTGTCCGCAGGAGCAAGCGATGTGCAGCGCAGTTCTGTGGGCAAATAAGATTTTTACTTGACCTAAAGTGACAAGCATTTATGTTAAAAAATTATTAGATTTAAAATAAATACTGTTCTTTGAACTTTCTATTCATCATAAAAAATTCTGGAGGGAAAATGGGATCATGGGACACTCACTGAGAACTGGATCAATGATGCTGAAAATTCAGCTTTGATCACAAGAATAAATTACATTTGGAAATATATTCAAATAGAAAATGTTGGTTTGTAGTTACTGATAATTTTTTTATTTTAAAAGGTATTTGATCTTTTTCCAATTAATCGCATCTAACATAAATAAAAGTTTGTGTTTTATATATATATACATATACACAGGTCCTTCTCAAAAAATTAGCATGTTTTGATAGTTCATTATTTTCCATAATGTAATGATAAAAATTTAACTTTCATATATTTTAGATTCATTGCACACCAACTGAAATATATTTCAGGCCTTTTCTTATTTTAATACTGATGATTTTGGCATACAGCTCATGAAAACCCCAAATTCCTGTCTCAAAAAATTTGCATATTTCATCCGACCAATAAAAGAAAAGTGTATTTAATACAAAAAAGTCAACCTTCAAATAATTATGTTCAGTTATGCACTCAATACTTGGTCAGGAATCCTTTTGCAGAAATGACTGCTTCAATGCGGCGTGGCATGGAGGCGATCAGCCTGTGGCACTGCTGAGGTGTTCTGGAGGCCCAGGATGCTTCGATAGCGGCCTTAAGCTCATCCAGAGTGTTGGGTCTTGCGTCTCTCAACTTTCTCTTCACAATATCCCACAGATTCTATATGGGGTTCAGGTCACGAGAGTTGGCAAGCCAATTGAGCACAGTAATACCATGGTCAGTTGGTCTGGATGTTTCTCCTCCAGACTCAGTCCACTGCTTCCGCAGGTCCCCCAAGGTCTGGAATCGGTCCTTCTCCTCAATCTTCCTCAGGGTCCGGTCACCTCTTCATGTTGTGCAGCGTTTTTTGCCACACTTTTTCCTTCCCACAGACTTCCTACTGAGGTGCCTTGATATAGCACTCTGGGAACAGCCTCTTCATTCAGAAATTTCTTTCTGTGTCTTCCCCTCTCGCTTGAGGGTGTCAATGATGGCCTTCTGGACAGCAGTCAGGTCGGCAGTCTTACCCATGATTGTGGTTTTGAGTAATGAACCAGGCTGGGAGTTTTTAAAAGCCTCAGGAATCTTTTGCAGGTGTTTAGAGTTAATTAGTTGATTCAGATGATTAGGTTAATAGCTCGTTTAGAGAACCTTTTCATGATATGCTAATTTTTTGAGACAGGAATTTTGGGTTTTCATGAGCTGTATGCCAAAATCATCAGTATTAAAACAATAAAAGACCTGCAATATTTCAGTTGGTGTGCAATGAATCTAAAATATATGAAAGTTTAATTTTTATCATAACATTATGGAAAATAATGAACTTTATCACAATATGCTAATTTTTTGAGGACCTGTATATTATATTATATATATATATATAAATATATATATATATATATATATATATATATATATATATATATATATATATATATATATATATATATATATATATATATATATATATCATTTATAACACACTTTTCATTCCAAAAAATGAATAACAAGTAAAAATATAGAATAATACAAACAATCAACCAACACAGAAAACTGAACAGAAAACAGAGCTGATGGTGGAAGTCTCTATAAGCTCCAGTACACTGTATATATCAATAATAATACAGTTTATACATGTAATCATTCCTTAAGTATATATGTATGTGTGTGCATTCAAACATATATAATAATTATACACGTTATATTACGTAAACACAAATTTTTATTTTGGATGCGATTGATCAATTTGACAGCACTTATTTTAGCACATCCTCAAACAGAAATCACTTATTTTAAATTGTAATAATATTTCACATCACTGTTTATTTTTGGTCAAATAAATGCAGCTTTGGTGAGCAGAAGAGACTTAGAGATGTTACAGACATCAAACTTTTTTTTTTGAATGAACGAGGTGAAGTAAGTGTGAGTTTTGGGATTCAAGCTGCTAGGACAGCAAAGATCATTATGCAACAGCAAATGCTACCTTGAGAGCCTTGAATCCTTTAAAACATGCATATTACCGACATAAAGAGGTAAATTGTGTTTTTATGCACAAACAAAGTATTGGCGTTGCTTTATAAAATTTAGGTTAAACCACTGGAGTCACATGGATAACTTTAATATTGTCTTTCTGAGGCTTGAAAGTGGTAGCTCTGTCAATGGAGGGACAGAAAACTCTCATATTTCATTAAAAAGATCTTTGTGTTCTGATGAATGACATGAGGGTAAGTAATAACCGACAGAAAATTCATTTTTGGATGAACCTTTAAGTCTAAAGTTAATATCTGACAAGCTCCAGAATCATCCAAGTGAAAATAACTGTGTTTGGTAAGATTCTGCATTTTCTATAATACGCTTTTACCACCAACATAATACATGAGTTATTACCTGTTTTCCTTATCCAGCTGGTTCAAATCATTCTTCTTGGCCAGCTGTCTGAGTTTGACCACATCTCCGCTGAACGCAGCCTTGTGGACCTTCCCGAGGTCTTTCTCCTTGACGTCGTAGCTGGCCGACAGCACGCTCGCCGTCTCAGAGGTACTCGGGGAGCCCTTCTTTTTCTTGAAGTTGAATATTTTCTTCATGGTGTGTGACGGCACATCTCCACCAGCGGACTGTCGTTTACCTGATGTTCAGGCACTGATGATCACCTTGCGTGTCTCGCCAATTCTCTAAAAATAAACCCTGCAAAGAGGATTAGAGTTATTTAATAAGAAGCACCGGTCAGGCTATCATGTGCACTTTTATATTATATATATATATATATATATATATATATATATATATATATATATATATATATATATATAATACTCATTCAAATAGACTGTACAAATAAAAGCTACATTATTTAAAATGTATCAATCATAAACCCCGCACTTCACAAAAAGTGGTATGTCAGATGGTAATATCATGGTATTTTGTGACTGCCATATTCATATAGCATGATGCTAGCAAGGTACTCCAATATACTTAATAAAAATATGGTATTACCATGGTACTTGTTGATAAATCATTGATTTTATTTTAAATAAACTATAAACCAGTTAACATTATAAAGTATAAATGTAATATATAGCAAATGTGTCAAATATAACATACGAAACACAGTTTTTTAGATTTAAAAAATGTATATATGTAACGCTATGCGTGTTTAGAAAATCTTATAATCACCTCAACATGTTAATCTGCAATTACAGACGAGCAAACAACCTGGCGAGCTTACAAACTCACCTTCATTGTCGTTTCATTGTAGGGTGTCTATCGTATATATTTTAAACGAAAAACAACATAAAAAGTGTTTTAAAAGATGTTTGCTTTCGAGTAAGACACATCGGGTCGTCTCCAAACGATGAGCCGTTTACGACGCTAGCAAGCTAGCTGCTTCTGTTACCATGGTAACTGTATGAAGAACGTATTTAAGCATTATACATGTGTGTACTGCGTAAGAACGGTTGGGAAATTTGGATGACTGTTATAAATGTATTTTAAACCTGTCAAGCCCATCTAGTTTTATGTGTAATAAATTAAATGTTATCAATATCAAAGCACGGAACTCGTTATGTTTTGCTCTGTTTTTACACGGAATATCAAACACGGGAACGTCACCGAGGAGGCGGGACTTCAACGCTCTCTTCCTGCATTGGACTGTTTGAATCAATGACAGACAAATGTATCCTCCAATGAGATCACAGCTTACCCTTTCCTAAATCTTCTTGATTGTGATTGGCCAACTCTGTCGTGACAGGCAGTCGTATTGTTCAATCACACACAGAGAATCTTTGAACCCGCCCAGAAACGACCGTTCGTAGCTTATTATTTGTCGGAGAAGAATTTTAAACTATTTAAACCGTTTTGAGCGGGTGCCTGGAAAACAAGAGACAGTCGAGTTGAGCCGGAGAGAGACAAAGTAACTTAAATTTAGCATCTAATGTTTATAAACAAAATAGAAGGAAGGGTCATAACGTTGGATCATCGGGTCTTTGTTTTTGCAGTGCGATCGTGAATAAAGTCTAAAGAGGTAGATGTCGATTTATATCTTATGGACGTTAACGTTATACAATTGTTTAGGTTAGCTTGGATTGCTAATGTAGTCAGACATAAATCAATGTTTTGGTTATTTTGTGTAACGGTATTATTTTTACGTCAGATGTAAAAGCCAAAATGTAATATCTATGCGTGTTTATTATATTGAAGTGTGTCCATCTGCGTGTTTCATCTGAGCTCGGTATAAAGGTAACGTTACAGGTTATGAAAGCTAAATGTAATGGTTTATGTTTTAATTTGTCAATATGATCAAAATGGGGTGGAAAAAACGTTATGATTTTCTACTCTGAAGTGTGTTAGAGACAGATGGTGAGCAGCATGTCATTCTCCAATGTTAACGTTTCCTGCGTCAAATGAATTAGTGTAACTTATTTGCCTCCATTTTCTTGAGAGAAAGTCAAAATACTAAATTTCTCTGTAAAATGACACATGTCAAACTAGGCTGTTTTCATGTCAGCATTGGATGCAAATGAAATGCATAATCAGTCTGAACCTTTTGCTCTTTGTTGTCAGGGTTTCAGATTTACATGGGAAGGCAAATGCATGTTTTTCCCATTTTCACTGAAACCCAATGTTGTATATGCAGTCTAAATGAATACATTTTCATTATGGCTGCTTGATCAAGCACAGTAAAAGTATCAGTGCAGAGTTAGATTATGATCAGTTGCATGCAAGTTATTTTTGTCCCCCAGAATGCCATTGTTTACACTTTTTACAGAATCTTCCTTGTGTATTTCCAGGGGCGCCACCATGAGTTCCTTGCCGGAGGCCACACGCTCCCTCATGCAGGTTTTTAATGGGAAACTGCAGGATTTTACCAATGAGATTGATAATGTCCACATGGTGTGGCTGGAGGAGATCCAGCAGGAAGCATATCGCATGTTTTCCAGGTGAGAGACACTGTTAATGTGAGGTGGAGTGTGTTTTACACTTTATACTTTTGTATTCTGCAGGCCCAGCTGCAGCTTTGACATGCAGATTGAAATTCCTGGTGGGCCCAGACTTGTAACATTTATTTATTTTTCTCCATAACAAAACTTAAAGGGATAGCTCACCCAAAAATGAAAATGTTATGTTTATCTGCTTACCCCCAGCCAGTGCATCCAACATGTAGGTGTGTTTGTTTCTTCAGTAGAGCACAAATGAAGATTTTTAACTTCAACCGTTGCAGTCTGCTAGTCATAATGCATGTGAATGGGTAACAATTCTATGAGAGTAAAAAAAAAATGCTTAGACAACATGCACAAAAACCCTGCTGCTCGTGACGACACATTGATGTCTTAAGACACGAACCGATCGGTTTCTGTGAGAAACGCAACAGTACTTGTTTTTTTACCTCATATCAGACGAATCTCATCTAGTGTTCTCATCCGTCATTACTTCCGTCTGGTAAGGTCAAAACTGGCCTGATCATAGATATATATATTAGGTAGATGCCTCATTCGGCCAATCCACCCAGGCAGTAATGAGGAATATATATATTTTTATATATTTATATATATATATATATATATATATATATATATATATAATGATTGCATTATAGATGCAATGGTTGGAGTGAAACATCTTCATTTGTGTTCAACTGAAGAAACAAACACAGCTACATCTTGGATGCATTGGGGGGTAAGCAGATAAACATCACATTTTCATTTTTCGGTGAACTAACCCTTTAATTAAGGTTCATTCGGGTCCAGATTTTTACTTGCCCCACAAAAATGTGCACTGTTATTCTGTTATACTTTTTGTATATATATGTGAGAATCACTGTTACCGTCCAGGTCATTAAGACATGTTAATAAAAAAGACATTTTGTTGAACAGTGACTTCAGCACTGAGCCAGAACTGATGCCAAAGACTCCATCACAGAAGAAGACGAACCGCAGGAAACGAGTGTCAATGGAGCTCAATGAGTCTCGCGGCAAAAGACGGTGAGGGCTTTGAATGTGCATTAATGTCTGGATATTTTTGTTTATTTGTGTGGTAAAAATGTCTGTCTGTACATGTGTATATTGCAACATCTTTAGACAAAATTTAAGTTTGATTTGAGTTATGCATTTTGGTAAAATTTCGACAATAATCTCAGGGCTTTTTGACAGGCCTCATAGTCTTGTAAAACATGTATTTCTTTTAGGGGTGTGAATCACTAGAGGCCTCATGATACTTAAGCCACGATGTGGTGATATTGTCATTTAAAAAAATAACAACAAAGAAATAGTATTGCAATAACATATTACATTTCTACATATGAAATATCAACAGCAAGCTTTTCCCCAAACTGCAAACTTTATCCACACATTTTTATTTAATAAGGTTCTCAGACTGTTCATTTTACATCTTAAAGTGCCCCTATTATGGATTTTAGAAAATGACATTTCATGTAGTGTGTAACAGCTCTAAGTGAATGAAAACATCCTGCGAAGTTTTAAATTTGAGTGCATAGTGTATAGTTATCTCTCTCAAAAAAAGAGTCAAATCTGAGTCAATTAAATGAATCGCTTTTTAAACAAATCCCAGGCATTAGCAATTGCCTGCATTTTCAGCCTCACTTGGCATTTTTGATACAGATACCACATGCGCACCTTAATTTGTCTGTGACGCGTTACACTGAACTAACAAATGGCGGCAGACAGCAAGATTAGTCCTGCACACTGTACGATTTTTCAAAATCCTTTGCGAATGTGTCTTGTCAGACTGTACGAACATAATCGCCGCTGTAAGCCATGTCACACTGTAAGATCTCAGTTGGCATTAATGTCAGACTGCACGATAGTGAAGGCGCGCTAAAATAGGACGCACACAAGAAAAATTGTCTGGAGTTTTATATCATCAATGAATGACACGTTCGGTGACGGTGAGCTGCATTACACGCGGGACTGAAATGCTGGCTACAAAGAAATCTCTAGCTGTCATTTTGGTCATAGTTTGTCTTGAAAAACCGAGATATTTGACAGTCGTCTTAGGAGAAGTCACACTGCAGGATTTTGTGGCAAATCTTCTGACACTGCCAGAATTTCATCTGAGGTAAAATTTGATCGCAGCAGTCATTAATCGGCTGCCGGTGAACATGTCAAATTAACGACCAAAGACGTCAGATTTTAGCTTAGGATCAGAGGAATCTTTTAGGATTTGCTAAATTTGTCTCAGACGGCCAAATCGTGGGCAAAATCGCACCGTGTGCACCCGGCTTTAGACATTCTCTCCGATTTTGCATGTTCAATTTGCCGGAAGTGCCATAAACATTGATACTTACCGTTGAGAGAGGTCCTGCTCCAGTCGTGTTTGTGATTTTTGACGTTAAGACAAAATTGAAGCCATCTCTGCTCATACACTTCATAGTTTTCAACACTTTGACAATCCCTAATCTAGTAATGGTGATGAGCGTACCTGCACGCAGTATATCAATCACAACTGACTAGGTCATCTGACCAATCACTGCAGATTACTGTCATGCAAAGGAGGGGTTTGGAAAAATTAAGCGTTGAGTGAATCCTTTGGGAGTCCCTTGCAATTGGGTGCACCCTGGACGCAACACTGAATGGTGGGATATTTTGCTAATAAAATGATTGCGCCAGAAGAATGGTGTTAGAACTTTATTATTTCTGATCTCTCTGTATAGTTTTGCGGACTTTAGTATGTTTTACGCAAGCGCAGGTTGATTTAAGCAAGTTTCAATGTGGACGAGCAACTTTTTGGAAAATGCTTGAAAAATGCATAGCGCAATGCCAGGGTTATGGGTTCAATTCCCAGTGAATGTAAGAACAATCAAATGTATACCTTTAACGGAAGTCTTGAATAAAAGCATCTGCCAACTGCATATTAATATAATTTATGTATGGCTCTATTTAACTCTCCTTTAATACACATAAATATAAATTGGCAGCTTTTTTCCCCGATAGTTATATATGTCATTGTCTGTCTTTAGTTTCTCCAAGGGGAAACGCAGCAACTTGCGTCGCTCCTCAGTCCAGATGACCCTGAACACCATCTCTGAGCTGGTTACGTCACACGTCCCGGACGACAGCTCAGGGAGCCTCATAGAGGAACCTGCTCGCCGCACGCGTCGCAACAAAACCACCGCTCCTGCTGAAACCGAAACCGTCAAGCGCAGCACCCGTAACAAAGGCGGAGCCAAAGCCAAGGATGTGGAAGAAGTGGCAGAGAACATCCCAGAGGTGAAACAACCTGCTAATGTGCAGGATTTGGGCTACGATCAGGATCAGATCCTGGTGTCTGAAGCAGTGGTGAAGATTTCCTCCTCAGACCGTCTGAGTGCAGATTTGGTGAGGAACGCCGGTTTGTCACCTGGCCGATCTGCCAATAAAATCCCCATAGCTGCATCGGGGTTGCAGACGACCCCTCAGGGCTCGTCTCGGACGTCGGTTCGGCGCTCGCTGGTTGTGCGGCGCTCGCTGGTGGGCCTCAGGCACAGCATGACCCAGGAAGCCGTTCGCAGGGCGTCCCGGCGCTCTTTCCTGAAGAAGAAAGCCAGACTGGGAAACTCGACCTGCAGCAGCTCCGTCAGCGGTGAGACTTGTATTTACAGTCAAAATAACTTCACTTGAGGTCAGTGTGAACGCCTCATTAGGATTTATCGCTTGGTTTTAGACCGTTGTGCATTCTGTTTTAAAGCGATTTAATGCTGTATATTAACTGAATGATGACGTTTATGTCCACACTGCCTTTTCCAGAGGACATTTGCATGGACGTGGAACCTGAGGACATGGAGAACAAAGAGGAAAAGTGAGTGAAATTTAGCTCATGATAGTTGATGTATTGGTTTTATCTGGGATTCAAACCCACAATCTTTTGGTTATCAGTCAAGATCTTTTTGAAAGCTGTTTCTCGTTTATGTTTAGGGTTGATGAACCACAAAAGATGGCAGAACCGACCACTGAAACCAACCCTGAACCTGAAATCGTCCAATCAGAGGTGAAAATAACTTTCTGCTGTGGTTTTCAATAGCCGCTTTTCTGCTGTCAAGCCAGGGCTTTTGACAGCCCATTCGGGGCTAATAGCCTCGGACCTGTAGCACAGAGCCCAAACATGATCAAATGCATTTGATGGCATTTCAAAGATTTAAAACCCAAACATCGATGTTTTACAAATACCTTTTTCCGTTATTTCACAAAAGAAAGGATACGGGCAGTCAGAGAAACAGAGGACGCTCCCGAAAAACCGCCCTTGCTTTATTTTATGACATGCGGAGCTAAATATGGATATCAAACGGTCTGGAATAAAGAGACAAAACATGCTGACAGATGAAATATAGCCTACATAATTTGTCTGATTTCAACAAGTGGACGTATTTACCATGTTTACTAACTACGGTAATCGTTGGGGCGTGAGTCTTTTGCTTCACAAATAAAATTTTTGCTTTATATGGTGATCAGAATCCACATCGGATCACAAACAGAAGTCATTTCAAACACTCGCTGCTGTCTGAAAGTGAGTTTTGAGCTAAAATGATTTTAGAAGTCTTTAATGCTGATGTTAGCCGGTATAGGAAATCTTGTCTCCAGACTTCGATAAAATCTGCCCTTTGTTTGTAACCACTCCTCAAGCCCGAGCTGGCCCGCTTTGGACCAAGGTATTCAGTGGGCTGATCAAAGCCCCAGAAGTGACAGTGAAAACATGACTGGCCCTGGCACGCATTAGCACGCCCGCCTTTATCCAGATAGTGTAAACGAGGCCATTTAACCCTTCTAATATCAGCCATATTCAACCAAACATGGCCTTTTCTGTTATGATGATAGGAAGTGTTGTATTGCATCATTGGATGTTATTTACTAAACTGAAGGCTGTGTGATCTCATAGGAACCTGAACCTGAGAAGACTGAAGAAAAGGAAACTGAGGTAAAAGAAGATCAACTTCCAGAAGAGATTGCTGGATCTCCCAGCAACACTGAGAACTGTCGCTTCACACGATCCATGGCTCGTACTTCAGAAACAGGTACTGGTCTAACACATCTGCTGATTAAATACATATGTATATGGGGTGACTAGTAAGGTTTGAATTATTTATCTTCCTGCAATAGATGATAGTGGTGGGTCAAAGTCCAGAGGAGATGGCCGGTGAGCACGCCGTTAATTAGATTTCTTCATTATAGTTAGTGGATTTATTGTTATATGTTTTATAATTGTTTTTGTGGGTTCCCGTCAGGCCTACGCGTTCAGGCTCCAAGCGCCGGGCAGCTGAGTCGGCAGTCCCGGAAATCAACACGCCCAAGAAGAAGCACTCTCCTCCAAAGAAATGCCTCACGGTATGAGCATTTCTGACTATTGTAATGCTTCCAATGTGCCAAAACGCTCTCTCTGACACTTTTTGTAAAGAAATGCTTACCGCAGAACTCCACATAGTTTTTCTGTTGTTGTTTCCATTGGTAAAAAGGATTTGTATTGATTTGTGGCCTGTTTCTTGTGGTTTGGATCGTTATCTTTAATCAGTCCAGATCATCCATTATGTGTCCATTTGTTGTGTGCCTGCAGAGTATTGCTCCACACATGCGCTCGTTCGTGCACACGGTTCAGAAGAACCAGATGCTGATGATGACGCCTGGATCTCTGGGCCGCAGCAACATCATGAAGTCCTTCATCAAACAATCTGCCAGCAAAACCGATGTCAAGGTGGGCACACCTTTCAGACTGGTCCTCTGTGTATATATTTTTAAGGCCCAATGGGATTTTTTTCTTTTTTCAGTCCACTTTAATAGATTCATTAAATTTGTCTTTTTGCACTTTAAACAAATCACAATATGGACTAATGTTTGGGAATGTTAAAGGATTGGTTCCCCAAAAAATTAAAATTGTCAATGATTCCTTACACTTATGTCCTTCCAACCTGTTAGACTCTCGTTCGTCGATGTTTTTGATGAAATCTGAGAGGTGTCTACCTTCATTGACAGAGACTCAGCTACCACTGTGACGCTTAAAAAGGTCATAAAGAGCTCATTAAACTAATCCATATGAATTGAGCAGTTTAGTCCAAATATTCTGAAAAGACATGATCACTTTATATGATGAACAGATTAAATTTAGGCCTTTATTCACATATAAACATTGATCAGAGAACATACACTCACCTAAAGGATTATTAGGAACACCTTTTCAATTTCCCATTAATGCAATTATTTAATCAACCAATCACATGGCAGTTGCTTAAATGCATTTAGGGCTGTGGTCCTGGTCAAGACAATCCCCTGAACTCCAAACTGAATGTCAGAATGGGAAAGAAAGGTGATTTAAGCAATTTTGGGCATGGCATGGTTGTTGGTGCCAGACGGGCACAATCTGCTCAGTTACTGGGATTTTCACGCACAACCATTTCAAGGGTTTACAAAGAATGGTGTGAAAAGGGAAAAATATCCAGTATGCGGCAGTCCTGTGTGCGAGTGCCTTGTTGATGATAGAGATCAGAGGAGAAATGGCCGACTGATTCAAGCTGATAGAAGAGCAACTTTGACTGAAATAACCACTCGTTACAACCGAGGTATGCAGCAAAGCATTTGTGAAGCCACAACACGCACAACCTTGAGGCGGATGGGCTACAACAGTAGAAGACTCCACCGGGTACCACTCATCTCCACTACAAATAGGAAAAAGAGGCTACAATTTGCACAATTGGACAGTTGGAAGATGAGTCTCAATTGAGAACATGGGATCCATCATGCCTTGTTACCACTGTGAAGGCTGGTGATGTAATGGTGTGGGGGATGTTTTCTTAGCACACTTTAGGCCCCTTGGGGCCAATTGGGCATCGTTTAAATGCCACAGCCTACCTATACATTGTTTCTGACCATGTCCGTCCCTTTATGACCACCATGTACCCATCCTCTGATGGCTACATCCAGCAGGATAATGCACCATGTCACAATAGCTCGACTCGTTTTAAATTAGTTTCTTGAACATGAGACTGAGTTCACTGTACCAAAATGGCCCCCACAGTCACCAGATCTTAACCCAATAGAGCATCTTTGGGATGTGGTGGAACAGGAGCTTCGTGCCCTGGATGTGCATCCCAAAAATCTCCATCAACTGCAAGATGCTATCCGATAAATATGGGCCAACATTTCTAAAGAATGCTTTCAGCACCTTGTTGAATCAATAGTAGAATTAAGGCAGTTCTGAAGGCAAAAGGGGGTCAAAAAGTATTAACATGGTGTTCATAATAATAATCCTTTAGGTGCGTGTAACCAGAAGCTCAATCGAACCTGCTTGACGCATGAGAACAAACCTCATTGGTTCTTGCTGAAGCTCAACTGTGCTGTGTTGACAAGTCAAATGGACACACTGAAGTTTCCGTTTACCACAACTGATGTGTGCATTGGTGAATGTTTATATGTCATTTTAAAGCATAAATGAAATCTGTTCATCATATAATGTGATTGAGTGTCTCCAGAAATTTTGGACTAAACCGCTCAATTAATATGGATTGGTTTTATTAATCTTTATGAATTATTTGGAGCGTCACAGTGGTAGTTACGTATCTGTCAGTGGAGGGACAGAAATCTCTCGGATTTCATCAAAAAGATCTTCATTTGTGTTCTGAAGATGAATGAAGGTCTTACGGGTTTGGAACGACATGAGGGCGAGTAAATGACAGATTTTTCAATTTTGGGTGAACTTTCCCTTTATGTGTAGAGCCCTACTTTTGACTTATTCATCTGAAAGTGGCAAAATCTCTGACATTCATTATGTTTTTATTTATTTAATTAAATTATCATTATATAAAACATTTAAATTCCACGTTGTGGAAATCATATGGCTGTAAGTTGTTTTTCAGAGTAGTCTAATTTAAAAGGTTACTTCAATGTTAAATTCTTGCCCTAATATGCTTCTCCTAGTAGAAGTTGTTTTAGTTGGTAATTGTACTTCCTGTCTTTCCCCTTCAGTTTGGTTCTGGCTCTGTGGTGAGTATAAACAATGAATTCAGACCGGTGTCATTTCCTTGTTAGTCAACAATTTGAATTCACATCTGTTTGACACTTCCTGTTTTTCTTACATTGTGAGTGGGCTTTTGTTTAGTTGCTTTATCCTTATCCCATACTATACTTCCTTTGGGCAGTGAAGGCACTTTTGTCTAAACCGAAACAGACCATCCCATTCAGACTTTTTTGGATTAACTCATCACTCAAATGTGTGTCTTTGTGCCGATATTGGCGAGAAATCTGTCTGCTGTTTATCACTCTTCACTTCACTTGAAAGTTTTGCTTTCGTCGTCTTTGTTTAAAGCTGCAGTCATTCATTTAATTACTGTAATTGTGGTAACTCTAAAATGAACACTTCCTCCAGGAGAAAGAACGACAGAAGTGGGATGCCTTGAATAAGAAGATTGAACAAGAGAATGAGCGAAAGAAAAAGATTGAGGAGGAGAGGCGAAAGAAACAGGAGGAAATGAAAAGGTGGGAAGGAACGACTCATTTGGACTGAATTATCATTTATATTAATGTAGCTTTAAGTGTGAATGCAAATTTGGACGTGTGTGACTTCTGTCTACTTTAGAAAACGGGACGAGCGTTTGAAACGGGTGGTTGAGGCTCGAGTGAAAGGTGAAAAGGAGAAGGAGCAGGAAAAGAAAAAGAAGATTGAAGAAAAAATGGCACAGCTGGAGAAGAAAAATGATATGGTTGGTACTGAAGGCTGAAATGAAAACCAATTGGAATGTTTAAGATTTTTTGTAACGTTGTTTCTCTCTCTTTTAGCTCCGAGTTGAGCGAATGGCAGAGGAGAAAGCCAAGCGGAAGGTGGCCACTAAACGACAGGAAGAACTGGACCTTCGCAAGAAACAGGAAGAGGCAGCCAGACAAAAGAAACTTCAGCAAGTTGTAAGTTAACACTAGCATATAAATTGGAGTCCATGTTGAAAGACGTTTTGCAAGTATAATGAAGGGACAGCCTTATATTGAAAGTGTAAATGTATTTATTCTTTTTGCAACCACTAATTTTCTTTCAAAGCCAATGGCAAATAATATCAAGGCTAACATGAGATTTATATTTTACTATATACAGGTCCTTTTCAAAAAATTAGCATATTGTGATAAAGTTCATTATTTTCCATAATGTAATGATAAAAATTAAACTTTCATTTATTTTAGATTCATTGCACACCAACTGAAATATTTCAGGTCTTTTATTGTTTTAATACTGATGATTTTGGCATACAGCTCATGAAAACCCAAAATTCCTATCTCAAAAAATTTGCATATCATGAAAATGTTCTCTAAACGAGCTATTAACCTAATCATCTGAATCAACTAATTAACTCTAAACACCTGCAAAAGATTCCTGAGGCTTTTAAAAACTCCCAGCCTGGTTCATTACTCAAAACCGCAATCATGGGTAAGACCGCCGACCTGACTGCTGTCCAGAAGGCCATCATTGACACCCTCAAGCGAGAGGGTAAGACACAGAAAGACATTTCTGAACGAATAGGCTGTTCCCAGAGTGCTGTATCAAGGCACCTCAGTGGGAAGTCTGTGGGAAGGAAAAAGTGTGGCAAAAAACGCTGCACAACATGAAGAGGTGACCAGACCCTGAGGAAGATTGTGGAGAAGGACCGATTCCAGACCTTGGGGGACCTGCGGAAGCAGTGGACTGAGTCTGGAGTAGAAACATCCAGAGCCACCGTGCACAGGCATGTGCAGGAAATGGGCTACAGGTGCCGCATTCCCCAGGTCAAGACACTTTTGGGCTACAGAGAAGCAGCATAGGACTATTGCTCAGTGGTCCAAAGTACTTTTTTTGGGAGGAAAGCAAATTTTGCATGTCATTCGGAAAAGGTGCCAGAGTCTGGAGGAAGACTGGGGAGAAGGAATTGCCAAAATGCCTGAAGTCCAGTGTCAAGTACCCACAGTCAGTGATGGTCTGGGGTGCCATGTCAGCTGCTGGTATTGGTCCACTGTGTTTTATCAAGGGCAGGGTCAATGCAGCTAGCTATCAGGAGATTTTGGAGCACTTCATGCTTCCATCTGCTGAAAAGCTTTATGGAGATGAAGATTTGGTTTTTCAGCCCGACCTGGCACCTGCTCACAGTGCCAAAACCACTGGTAAATGGTTTACTGACCATGGTATTACTGTGGTCAATTGGCCTGCCAACTCTCGTGACCTGAACCCCATAGAGAATCTGTGGGATATTGTGAAGAGAAAGTTGAGAGACGCAAGACCCAACACTCTGGATGAGCTTAAGGCCGCTATCGAAGCATCCTGGGCCTCCAGAACACCTCAGCAGTGCCACGGCCTGATCGCCTCCATGCCACGCCGCACTGAAGCAGTCATTTCTGCAAAAGGATTCCCGACCAAGTATTGAGTGCACTGAACTGAACTGAACATAATTATTTGAAGGTTGACTTTTTTGTGTTAAACTCTTTTCTTTTATTGGTCGGATGAAATAAGCTAATTTTGAGACAGGAATTTGGGGTTTTCATGAGCTGTATGCCAAAATCATCAGCATTAAAACAATAAAAGACCTGAAATATTTCAGTTGGTGTGCAATGAATCTAAAATATATGAAAGTTTAATTTTTATCATTACATTATGGAAAATAATGAACTTTACCACAATATGCACATTTTTTTTAGAAGGACCTGTATGTATATGTGTGTGTTTGTTAAAAACAACAGCATTTATTTGAATAGAAAATGTTCTTTTACTAACGTAACATTCTTTTACTGTCACTTTTGATGAATGCATCTTTGCTGAATTTATCAATTTTTACTGACCCCAAATTTATTTAACATTGTAACTACAGTAGCTAATTTCCATACTAATACTTTAGGAGGAAGAGGAGCGGCGACACCAGGAAATGCTGGCCAAACGCAGGGCTGAAGAGGAGCGAGAGAAGGCCCGCAAACTGGCCGAGGCCACACGCGCTCTGGAACTGAAGAAGGAACAAGAGCGGGAGAAAGAGAAGGAGCGCGAGCGGGAAAGGGAGCGAGAACGCGAGCGGGAGCGAGAGAGACAGGCTGCCGCTGAGAAGTGGGTGGCGCTTGTTTGTGCATGGGTTTGAAATGAAAGGATAACTTTTAAAGATACTAAATATGTAAGTTTGTGTCTTGCAGAGAAAGACTAGAGAGAGAGAAGGCTATCACTCTTCAGAAGGAACTGGAGAGAGCAGCCAGAGAGAAGGAGATGGAGGAGAAAAGGAAGATGGTGAGGTTTTTACTGTAGTATGTTATTAGCTGTTTCCATCCGCCTATGTGCATTTTGTGCATATCGCATAAACGCTATAAATGTGCATAAAAACAATAAGTAGACGTGCTTAAACTACGATGGAAACACATTTACCATATAAATCCCTAATGCGCTACAAAAAACTGAATTTGCCCCAGTAGAGGATGTGATTGGGTTACTGAACTAACCAGCGGACGGATCACATCGCACATCTCAAATGTTGGTTTGGTCGTTCTGAAATTCCTGTCCTGTCATCATAGTGAGTGCCTCTCAGAAGCATCTCTAATGATTGTGTTCCCAAACATTAGGCATCGGAACGTGCGGAGCGTTTTGTCTCCACGCTCTAATTTGCAAGTCTATTATGATATAGGGAAAAAAGCAAGAGTGGCTTCCCATATTGCAACAGCTACCATATTAGATATTTTGTGCCAGTTTCCCAGGAAGCTTTGGATGGAAACACAGCTAGTGATCTAAAATCCAGGTCCACATAACCTTTTTATTCTCCTTGACTGTGAATTTTGCTTTCAATAAGGACAGAATGATTCTCAATTTGAACACACTTTTGTAGCACCTAGGTTACAATGATCCCATGACCTAAAGTCTAAATTTGTGTGCTCCTTTAACAGGAGGAGCAGAGGAGGGCCGAACAGGAGAGGGAAGCCCAACAGAAACGTGCCGCTGCAGCCTCTGCCTCTGCGTCCCATACAGTCACAGCTCAGGTAATTAACAGCCCAAATCAATATCTGTCAGAGTCATATCCATGCAAGATGTTATTTTACTATTTGTTAATTTTATATCGTTGTTGTTTTGTTTTTTTAATTTTCTGTTGTTTCCTTGTTTTTTTGGTTGCCGAAAATGATGACAAGGTATCATTCTCTAATGATAATTTTAAAAAAATCTGTATATTTATACTTTTTTTTTTATATAGACAATTTTTTTTATTAAACTGTTTATTAATAGCTTTTACAAAATGTATTATTTTTTCTTTTAAAGGTACAATATGTACGATTTTTTTATTTAAATATCCAAAAACCACGTGAACAATGTTAAATATTTTGTTGACTCGTGTTCTTGCGTTATCCCAAATGTTTAAATCCAGAGAAATAAGATATTTTAACCAGGGCATGGACTGTCCATGCGTCGCCTATCAATGACATCATACCCGCATCACCCTCCATTTCCAGTTTAATTTTGTAGAAACCATGGAAATGCCAAAGACGCTTTAATATATCATGTTTCATTAGACAGGTGATCAATTGTTTGGATCATTCATCAACAGAAAACTCATCATTGTTCTACAGCTCAACACAGTTAGCCTTATTGTTTAAATGTGGTGCTCTTGGTTTACTGCGAGTACCATGTTTTACTACGCCTGATATCGATCTACTGTAGTGTGCAAAAGGTGTCTCATAGCAGCCACCGAGCGATAGAGCTTAGATCGGGCTCAAAAAATCTTTTTTAAACTAATCCTGACTTGTGCAACTTTTTGTTATATATATTGTGTCTGATTATGGCATAGCTTTTTGCCCACCCATTTAGGCTAATAAAGTAATGATTAAAAAAACACGCTTGATCAAGGGCATGATTCCGGTCAAGCTCGGGCAGGGAATCTAAACTCTACTGAGTGAACACAGTAGCATTATAACTTTCAACACACAAATGTATCTATGATATTTAAAAAAAGCTGCGTTACACCACATACACATGAGCAGAAGCGGAAGCGCTCGTCTGTGGCATAAAAGCTCTGCGAAATCAAGGCGTCATCAAGCTACGCCTTTGTTTTGAAAGAGCGACATCTAGTGGTGAAAAATTACATACTGTGGCTTTAAAGGTGCCGTAAACGCTGTTGTTATTTTAAATCACCAAAACAAACACTCCTCTACCATAAAGGATCACATTCCCATTTAATAGCTACACTCCAAATTCACGAACATACTATGCAACACCTCCCCCATCATGAGTGAACACACCCCTTACTGTTGATTGGCTCACTCTGCTTGCCCCATCATGAGTGGACACACCCCTTACTGTTGATTGGCTCACACTCCTCCCCCATCATGAGTGGACACCCCCTACTGTTGATTGGCTCACTCTGCTTCCCCCATCATGAGTGGACACACCCCTTACTGTTGATTAGCTCACTTTCCTCCCCCATCATGGGTGGACACACCCCCTACTGTTGATTGGCTCACTCTGCTTCCCCCATCATGAGTGGACACACCCCTTACTGTTGATTAGCTCACTTTCCTCCCCCATCATGAGTGGACAGACCCCTTACTGTTGATTAGCTCCCTCTCCTCCCCCATCATGAGTGGACACACCCCTTACTGTTGATTAGCTCACTTTCCTCCCCCATCATGAGTGGACAGACCCCTTACTGTTGATTAGCTCCCTCTCCTCCCCCATCATGGGTGGACACACCCCCTACTGTTGATTTGCTATGTGTTTTGGTACTCGCTCAACAGCGTTTCTCAGAAGTGGCTTTAATAGAGTTTATTATTATAGTTTGTACACTGTAAATCTAACTTTAATGTTTTTGTAAAATGTATTAACAGGTCTCAAAAACACAAGCAGCTAAAATGCTCAACTCCACTATAACTAAGAGTTCAGCTCTAAACATGACTGTAGATATTGAGGTAAACATTCCTTCCCCGTTCATTTATTCTATACTGAGTATTTACAAAACTTACTACTAATACATAATCTTACTAAAGCTATATTATTCCTTCTCCACAGAGCTCTGTTCTGAATACTCCAGTTGGGAAAGGAGCCGCTCACAATAAGACCGTAGATCACGGAGCTGGACTCAACGTGACCGTTGACATCGAGGTGAGCTCACGGCAACGCTTATGCGTCTTTTTCCCTGCGAAAGAATGGAATGTGTCAGATAATATTAGTAAACATGGGATAGTTCCCGGAGAAGGGAAATTAAAACTTTTCCAGTCGGACATTTTCCTTCCCTTCTAATTTAGGTGTGTGTGTAAAACTGTATGAATCAATCCCTGGTTTCTGATCCCAATCCTTTGATTTATACCTTGCAGCAATCTCCACAGTCCTACCAGATCACTCCTAAGGGCCAGAAGGTGACCGTTTTAAAGAATCCAGAAGATTACGGCATGGACCAGAACAGCGACGACTCGACAGATGATGAATCTGCACCCCGAAAACCCATCCCATCCTGGGCTGAGGGTATGCTGGAAATATTTGCTTTTGTTTGTAGTTAGTTTTCCATCAATGTGCTCAGTGTGGGCGGTATGACTTATTACAGTTTAAAGGTTAATCCATTGCTAGCTTCTTAAAGGATTAGTTCACTTTAAAATGGAATTCACCCCATAATGTATTCTCCCTCAAGCCATCCTAGGTGTATGACTTTCTGATGAACACAGTTATATTAATAAATATCCTGACGCTTCCAAGTTTATTATGGGAGTGACAATGGGAGGTCCATTGATTTTGAAGCTCAAAAAAGGGCATTCATCCATCATAAACATACCCCACACGGCTCCAGGGGGTTAATAAAGGATTTCTAAAGGGAATCGATGGGGTGTTGTAAGAAAAATATCCATATTTAAAACTTTTATCAAGTAAAATATCCAGCTTACACCAAACTACCTTCAACTTACACAGAAAGTGCCATGTTCTAGTGATGGGTTGTGCCAGTTATGCTGAGACGCTTCAGTCTGTCATATAGGCTAAATAAAATTATAATGAGAACATCATCATAATTATGCTTGGTACACGGCTTTTAATGGTGAGGTTTTTGTAATCAAGCTCTCAAAATGATATAAAATGTAGATTTTAGATTTGTCATCAATATATAGGTTATGTAGCCTGATGTCATCGTGCTCAGATTCTTGAGAGAAATGGTAAAGGTGAATGCATATACGAACAAGTTCTCAGTTTAGTATTAGAAGGATTTCAACCCAAGCGCTCTGGTGACGCCGATTGCGTTATTGTTTATCACCTGTCCATCATCGTATAAAGCCCGCCCTGACAATTTGATTGGTCCAATCAGCTTTGGTTCGAGCATTGTTGCTCCACAACGGATCGAGTCCAGACCGAACTTCCTGACCTCAAATGTTATGGGCAGGGCTACGTTTGGCTGGCATCCAGGCCATTGGTTATCGGCTTTCAAATTAGGGCTGTCCCCAACTAAGGATTTACACATTCGAATCAGAATTTTCTAATCTCTTTATGGTCGACCGATAGTCGAATCATCTGTGTGTGTGTAAGCCATAGACTGGGAAAACATAAACGGGTTGGGAAGCGCAGGACAGTAGTCAGCAGGAGGCTAAGACTATTTTTATTTTACTTTACACACGGCATACAGCCACCACTTTTAATAAAGTGATCAAAACTATTCACTACACATTCGTAAATTAACCGTTCTCTCATAACATTTAAAGGCCGCGATCGAAACACAGAACATCACACAAATATATAAAAGAACATTTTGATAAATAAACCTAAAAACAATACCTACCTAGAGAGGAAAAGAACACTTTGAGTGCGTTTACATGCGCGTTCTTAAGCCGCTTGTGCCTATAGGGGGTCGCACACCGGACTGAAGCTCAGCGCCGTGTCTCAGGAATCTCACACCAGGCAGACGTGAACATTGCGCGCTGCGCCCGAGCTCAATTTTGAATCACTGCACGATGAGTGTATCTTGTAGTACAGGGTGAAATCAGTATATACATTCACGATTTGAGGGAAATATACATTTATCGCCGCGGACAGGTGTCGAATGCCGCCGTCGGTGTATGTGTTCGAATTTTAAAGGCGCGGCACGTCCGGTGCGAAGCTCAGTGCCCTTAAAGGGGCGATCCCTCAGCGCCGCGACATCTTTATAACACTTAGATTGAGCACACCCATATTGCCAAAATGGTATGATCCTCGTTTCATAACACCCGCGAAGATTCGACCATGAGATCAGTGGTCCAATCCGGTCCTGCATATCGATGCATCGAATCTTCGACTATTAGGGGTCACCCCTAGAGTATACACAAGTGCATTTTTATTCTGCGGTTTCTACAGCATGCTCCTGTATTTATTCTAATGTGATGTGTTGTTCTGTGCAGGTATGCAGTTGCAGCAGTCCATAATGAAGCACTATTACAATCCACTGGATCTCCATTCATATTTTGGAAAGCCTGAACCACCCAAGCTGGAGGCGATCTTCAGGCGGACCAAACCTCGCTTCTTTAAACGCACTAGCTCTGCTGTCTGGCATTCTCCACCACGTTTGGGAAATTTGGGCAATTAAGCAAAATGTACTTTTCCTACTTCTAATCTGTCATCTTTTTTTATGTTGTTGTCTCTTATACTTTAAGCTCACTTTAATAAAGCCTTTTAAAAATCTATATGTAAGTAGTTTAGACCGGGGGGGAAAAAAAGAGCAGAATGTGTAATATAGAGAACACAAAAGATGGAGTTTGACGACAGACTGGGATGGACTCTGTCTCCGTTTAATTTACCTGCTTTGTTTTTAAATGGGATTACATTGTCACCCATTTATTTAAATATAGCGTCACATGTAATACATTTGGAAGTCTACACACGAGCTGCTACAAATGGGATGGTAAAGTAGATGTAGAAAATACGGGGGTGACGTTTTCCCACAAAATTCACTTCACAAAAAGTGTCAGATTACTCTGGACTGTCAATAAAAGGTATCATTTCTAAATGTTTGAGCTGTTTATTTATGGTCATTTATGATTGAAAAGGCAATCTGGATGTGAGGCATCACATTCTTTGCTTTTTTAAAAAAAACTTAAAGGGGAAAATATTGGCCTTCCTAAATTGAAATCATACTATAATGTTATGGTTGCTTTGCTAATTCATGTTAAGAAGGATCTTTTGAGTTTTTTGTTAATTAATATTGGGAAGTATTTTAAATTATTGAAATAAAAACCTGTATTGTTTTGCACCAGGCTATGTTTTGGAATGAGACAAATGTGGAATAGTTAATATTTATTAAACCATGTTTTCATTTTATAGACCTAGATGAAGTCCATGTATTATAATACATCCCATTTCCTAAAATACATCCACATTGTAATACATAATATCTTCTATTAAACTAATTTATTTTTCTATGTTGAAACGTGCTAAATGACTACTGTATTGTGGGAGACATAGTAGGAAAACAATATACTTCGGCTTTCTTACCATTTTATATGGTTATGTTGATAAAAGCATTTGCTAAATGGATAAATATGTAAACATGAAATGATTCTGCCGAGAATCCCCAGGACAGTTCTGGTAAATAGCGTCAGAGGAAGGATTACGACCGCATTGGTGCGCGTGCGCAGACGGCGGCAGTTACTCATCTCGTGAGCGCGCACATCAGTGGAAAGTTTCATCGTCACACGGCGCCGCGCATTCAAAGGGAACACGTTCACCAGGACAACGCTCTGAAATCAACACATAGGTACGTTAGCGATTAAAACACGTTTATTATTAGGGCAAACAGAGCTGTTGTGTTATGATTGGTCACTGGTTTATTGGAGCTGCTTTTTTGCTTTATAATAACAGGTGCAGTTGACGGTCAGACGCCTATGTAAGTCCGTTATTTAAATCGGATTTGCGCGTGACCGAGGCCCGATTTTGTTTACATTTATTACAAATTGTCATATCGTCTTCAAGTATTTACTTGTTAAATGCAACACATTCCGCACACATGAATAAATAAATAATATGTTGGATAAAAGGAAAATAAAACAAACTGCGTGTTGTTGTTATTGGTGATATTTTATTAGGTGATAATATAGTGTGATATATAAATCAGATATGAGTATTTGGATGGATATTGTACAATGCATTCTAATATAAAGCTATGAATAGGCGTCGGAAATGGCCTCCAAACAATTACACACACACACACACACACACACACGGAGATTCACAGAAAGATACACACTAATACACAATACCATTGCTCTCAGTGAGTCAGGAGAGTAACGTTAACGTACTTAGAAAATACTCATATGAGTGTGATGGGTTTATCTAAGATTGTAAATACAGTGAAATAATAGATGGTGATGTCATACATTTGTTGACATAAATCTGGGCAAGATGGCAAGCCACGTTTTTTTTTCCTTTTACTTCAGTGACTATTTGTCAGAATTGTGGATTGTTGAGTAAGTACAGACACAAACTATAATGTCTTTATGTAAATAAATTTAACATTTACAGCACATACACAGTTCATGTTGAGGCTATTCATGTCACAATATATGGGGCAATGGAAATTTTATAAAAAGAATAAAAGGCAACACCATTTTAAATCATTGTTTTGACCAAAAAATGTGTAATTGATACATTCTATAAATTTCAATTTATTTCAATTGACAATTTTGCCCCGCCCTAACATTCATGGAAAATGCTCTTGTACTGAAAAAAGTACTAAAGTTAAGGTCCTACATTTTCCTTAAAATCCTACATTGTGTGTGTGTGGGTGGGTGTGTGTGTTTTATAATGCTGGAATTTTATTTTGGAAACAACTAAAATTATCCTATTTTGAGATCATTTGGATGTTTGAAATCACCACCCTAAAGAAAACTAACTTGTGTAATTGGGTAGCTGCCGGTTTGATTTCGCTCTGCAACTGGAAACCTGCTGCTTTCAGCTGCTTCAGTTACACTTTTGCTGGAACCAATCATGGACTGGCTTATCCACCTGGCGTGCTATTGGCGGATTTAACATAACAGATAGAGAAGCGATGGGTCTTTGCCCGTTGATCACGCCTCTTGTGGTCTGATTGGTTGAAGGGCTATCCAATTGCTTACAGAGTCATTTGAATTATGCTCATTTATCATGCCTTTTGTGCAGTAGAAATACAAAGCAGACTCCCCAGACCAATGTTCAATCTTAAATCGAGCTTGGTCTGGTGATAGCCAGACAAGTAATTGGGCGTTTTGACTTACTGTTATACAGCCCCACTAGCCACGTTCTCTTTTATCTTAATGTCATGTTCAAGGTTAATCAGGGAAGGTAGTGTGACTCAGTGGGGATAATATAATTTTGTTTTGTCAGGAGCCTCCTTGCTGCTGTCACGTGGTTAAGTGACGGATGGGAAACCCGAGGCCAGCGTAATTTAAATACACTACTGTTATTGGTGTCACAAAATGTAGTTCTAGGAGTTTTTCAGGCGAGAATGTAGTTGTCTAAAGCTCAAATCTGTGGTTTCTTTATGAAGAGAGCGCCTATTTGAAATTTTGATCTGGCGTTTTCTGAGGTGAGGTGTGAGACCCAGGTGCTCAGCGCTCATCAACCCCGGCGAGAGCAGCCTTAACTTATCTAGTCCTACTGACAACTCCCGCTGCCAGGCAGAGGCCCCTCCCATGACGCAATTTTAATTTTTGCGTGAACTAACTAGGGATGCACGATATTGGATTTTTGCCGATATCCGATATGCCGATATTTTTCAGCTCATTTTGGCCGATGCCGATACCGATGCCGATATATGTTTATTTTTTCCCTTTGTTTGGAAACAACACCATTTTGAGCAAAAAATATATTTTTTCATTCTGGTTTCAGATTTCTGAGGTATCCTTACTAAAAGGATTCTTGTTGAAGATAAATAAATGTTAATAAAGTTCTTTTTATGATAAGAGTATATTAAAAGCTCTGAAAATAACAATAATAAAGTCAGTAATTTTTCACCCCAGATGCAGCTGTAACCTAAATATTGTATTTTTGGATTTAACGTTTGTGCACATGAAGTGGGGGTGGCATGACATCCATTGATGCTGTCTTTTAATTCTACAATTATTGTAGAGCTCCTTGGATTATTTTTCATCATCCATTTCGTAAAATTTTATTACAGATTAATACACTGTATATAAAAGTATTTAATTTACAAGTGTCATGCTTGTGATTTATGACATCATTACTGATTTGTTTATTCAGAACAAGAAGTAACTTCAATTTATTTGTGTATTCTACTTTTCATTGTATTAGTGTAACAACAGCGCACCCACTACATGTATAAATATATAGCGGTCTAGCGGGAGGGCACTAGGACCTGGAGGAGCTTCTGCTGCTGTGGAGGCTGCCGCACGTGCTAGAGAGTGGGACTGGGGAGACGCGATTGGGCTTGTTTCGGGCTAGTTTTGTTGTGAAAACGTGGCAAATCTGCTGCTGACGGTCACGTCCTTCTGTACGTGCATTCAGAAATTCAAGGCAGCATTTAAAAACAGTCAATATAAATCACTGTACATGCAATGTATTTTCTTGTTTTCACTTGAAGAATGACTGCAGTGCTGACATGGTCTTATCGCTGTAGCACTCCTTGCACACGTGAGTTATTGCAGGCACATATCAACACGTTATCATATCGGCATAATGTTTTCATATCGACCGATGCCGATTTTTATATTTTAAGCGTTTATCGGCCGATTCCGATGTCGTGCCGATAATATCGTGCATCCCTAGAACTAACCCTTTCATTCAAGAAATGTAATGCATAATAAATGTCTGTCACTGTGGGTCATCCTGCTTTCATTTACTTACTGCAGGTTCCAAAGATTTAAATGGTGTCTTACATGCATACATTTCTTGCTGTTTAGTGAGAGTATACATACTACAATTTGTTGATTACATCATAGGAACGAGCCAATCCTCTCTACAAGTATGGCAGCGTTTGAAATTGCTGGTTATCACAGATACACTCATTCGAGATGCCATTTGAAAAAAAAGAAAAAGAAAAACAACCCAAATGTCACTATAGCTTTTTTGTCATAAGGATAGTTAGGTCCTAATCATTTTTGTGACAACTCTGTATGCAAAGAGGCATAGTTTGGTCAATGAAGACATTGTTTCTATTGTTCACATTCTCTCTCTCGACTTTCTGTTCTTGATTCTGTGCCAGAAGCAACTTGAATTTTAATTAACCAAACTTTGAAAATGATCTCTGAATCTTTTCATTGAACCTCTCTCTCTTTTTTTCCACAGAGATGGGTCGCCTAACAGTACTGTTATTCTGCCTGGCCCTTTGTTCGTTTTCCCTGTCCGTTTTGGGAAAACGAGGTGGGGGCGGTAAGGGTGGATTTAGCTTGGGTAAAATTGGCTCAAACAAAGGTGGAAGCAGCACAGGAAGCAAAGGTGGAGGCAGCAGCAGCAGCAATAAAGGGACCTCACATGGGACGCACTCAGCCCCTGGAAACTATCCTCGCCAACCTCAAGTACCAAACCAGAATCCACCCCCCTATCCCGGTACTGGAGGCGGGTACCCTAACCAGGGCAGATATCCACCAGCAGGCTCTAACCCAGGTCAAGGATACCCTAATCAAGGTAGATACCCAGCCCAAGGAGGTTACCCAGCCCAAGGAGGTTATCCAGCCCAAGGAGGTTATCCAGCCCAAGGTGGTTATCCAGCCCAAGGTGGTTATCCAGCCCAAGGAGGTTATCCAGCCCAAGGTGGTTATCCAGCCCAAGGAGGTTATCCACAAGGTAACTACCCAGGGCGTAGTGGTTACCCAGCCCAAGGTGGCTACCCAGCCCAAGGTGGCTACCCAGCCCAAGGAGGTTATCCAGGGGGAGGATCATATCCCAACAGGTATCCTGGACAAGCTGGCGGAAACCCCTATCCAGTTGGAGGCTCTTATCCAGGTTATCCAGTCCGAGGAGGTTCCAGCCCTAACCAGTTTGGGGGAGGTGTTGCAGGAGCAGGGGCAGGTGGATATCCAGGAGCGGCACAGTATCCTTACTGGAACCCCAACAATAAAATTATGAGCCCAGGCTATGGGGGAAATTACGGTGGCTATGGGCAAGGTGGCAGATCACCTTTTGCCCAGTCAGTGCAGAGCATGGGTATGGTCCCTAATAGCAATTCAAGAGGATTTGGCAAGCAGGCGATTATGGCTGCTGGGGTTGGGGCGGTGGCCGGTATGGCTCTGGGATATGGCCTCGGTAGTTTCCCTCGTCCCCGTTTCAATTTCCACAATCCACAGGAGGAACAGTACTACAATCACTACATGTACAAACGTTACGGCCAAACTCCCCCTGACAGTACCGGGAATGTGAACACTAACTCCCAAGGTGGAAAGCCAGGCGATGCAGGATCAGTCTCTGGGGGACAAGGAAATGCTAACCCTTATGACATCTTCCAGAATCCTCCACCAGAGTCCTATGAGAAGTACATGGACAAGTGTATTAAGAGGACTGACTTGCTTCGAGAGAAACCTGAAGGAAGATCAAGGAGATCTGCTGACCTCTTTGAGGCTCAAAAGGCAGAAGTAGGAGAGGATCCTAGTGGCGCTCAAGAAAATGCCACAAGCAACAACAGCACTGTTGACAGAACCAGTACAGATGCCTCTTCATTAATAACCTCAAAGCCTCCTGAAACACCCAGTCAACCTCAAAAGCAGACCCAGGAGGGAGAAGCAAAAGTCAGTGATGACGACGACACAGTTAGCATTATGGAGATCGGCTATCCTGCACTAATTGAGCAAATGAAAGCACGACGTTGTGTCGAGCTGTACATGGTCTATGCGGAACAGCATGCGGAAAAACAGGTGCAGGATCGCAGTGCCGTGGATGCTAATCCCAACAGTAGTGCTGATTTACCTGGACCCCTTGGCCATGGAGTCATGCTACTTTTAACAAGCATTCTGTCTCTTATCTTGAGTTGCCTGTTACACTGACATTCAAGAAAATGATAAACCCATGAAGCCATTGAGTCAGACTGAGAAATGGACCATTCTCACCCATCATATGTAATCTGAGGAATTTGTCTTAGGTGTCTTAAGACAAGATATTCTCTCAGGACTACTTGTAGATTCGACAGAAAGTTCTTTCACTTCTCATGATGACTCCTATTGTTCCTCCACTAAATTGCAACATGAGCCACCTAACAATTTGACATGAGCCTACATTTCAAAGCAGTTTCTAAAAGTTTTAAGTAATTTTTCTAAACCCTTCAACTTCCATCACTGCCTCCTTCTTGCATGTGGTTTGATGAACACTAACTTCTCTTCCAAGACAGCATACTGCATGAACCCTTTATTATCTCCACTTTAAAACGTTGTGCACGGCATTGGCATTTGCCTCATTGTTTTATGCTAGCAACGACTATTACATTATACAATTTTTTTTTTTATGACATGAAATGGTGGCTTCCAGTTCTGTCCTTATGATGGCACTCCTACTTGCATAGTTGAAATGTTTTGTTGTAGTTTATTTTTGATTGTTTAGACTAAACTCACAGATTAACTTTCTACTGATGTACTTATTTATTTAAAATGAACATTATGAACATTTAAATGGTTAAAAAGTCCTCCACTGTTGATTTTGTTATTTTTACTTCTCGGGGGCCGTTCACACAGATCATGTTTTTGTGTTCTACTCCTTTGTTTTTCCATATAAACATGCACTACACAAACATCTTCGACCATTGAATCTTCAACATCTCTTGTTTTTAAATGCAAAAACACTTTGTGTGAATGGCTCCAAACTGAATGTTTATGTAATCATAACTGTTTGGTTTAAACTAGATATGTGCGATAATACGCCTGCGTGTCAGTTTCATTCATATCAGATGTACTATGACAGAAACACTCATGCAGCTCATCTCCACTGCTCACTGAGATAGAATGCCATTTTATATACAGTTGGATCTTTATCAGTAGCTTGGTGCTGTAGTTTCTATGAACATTATGATAATTACTGCTGACCATTGAAGTAGATTATCAACCCAGCTAGGCACTTGCTAAATCATTTATCTAGAGCAGGGGTTCCCAACCATGTACTCCAACAGTGCACATTTTGAGTGGCTCCTTTGTCTGACACACCCATTTCCGTGACCTGAATCAGCTGTGCTTGATTAAGGAGACATGCAAGATTTGCAGTGTTGGGGTGGTTCCAGGAATGTGGTTGAGAACCCTTGATCTAGAGGGAATGTGGCAACCACTGGATAATCAGCATTAGGCAATGTTAAATGCCTTATTACTCAGCTGCATATGTACTGTTATGCTTTTGAGATGTTGTGAATGTTGAAAGTGTGTATAATGTTACTGTCACTGGAATTAAAGTGATTAAATGCACCTTAATTGCGTGTCTGCCTGTTTCCATTTGATTTGATTTTTTTTATCTGTGAGCACCCTGAACAAAACAATGCCAAATAAAATAAAACATAACCCACTTAGAATGAGGCTAAACAGTTTAGACTTTTATTTTGGCCTAGTGTTTGTTCCATGTCAGCTCAAGTTTTGTTTACAGACATCACTTGATGTCCAATACAAAATCTGGCCCCTGAAGCAAAGCCAGTAGAGAACAAAATGTCCATTCAGTTAAGTTAAATGTTCATCTGTGTTCAGTGTGTTGTGATAGTTAGTCTTGGAGGAGACCTTTTGTTGTTGTTTTCCCCTTTGATATCTGATTTCCCCATGTTGACATATGCATCCATTCATAAAGAGACTGGATAATTAACAGCTTAATTGTACCCTAAGTGGATTATAAGACTATTAGGAATGACAGAATCCAAATACAGGACTAATTGCATCAAACCATCAGAACTATTAGTCTTCACTCGTGAGTTCTAGGATGCAAGTTTACCCTTGGGAAGAAGACATTTGCCCAACAGAGAATCATAGGAGATGAAAATCCCGTTTGGAGATCATTACTGTGGTTAATAGGCAGATTCACACATAAACAAATATAGATCACAATATGTTTTCGTTAATGATGCGATGTGAGATTAGACAAACAATTTGGGAACATCTTGACAGGCTTTTCCTTCTGCAAGATCACTCAGAAGGGGTCAAAGAGCATTTTGAGTTTTTACGTAGTGTGCCGAACTGGATATAGCTAGTTTACTGCAACTTGTTGTCTCAGCAAAGAAGGTATTAGCAATGCATACCATACAAAACCAAATGCCAAAAAGAGGACACAGGCAGTGATAGAAAACTAAAGACAAATTCTCACACCTAACAAAAGATTGTTGTTGACGATTGTTGGTTCTAACTGGTAAAAGATTATTAATATCCAAGATAAAGTAATCATGTTGGAATCTTCATCTTGAGGTCTTGTAAAACTGGGGCCTGTTCTTCGTACTTCGCTTAATACATCCGAAATGATTTGACAGATCCCAGATCTTTTAGTCGTGATAACTGATCTCTGGCTAATTTGATTCTTCAAACGAATTTGCAGATTGGATTAAAATATCTGGATTAAATTATCTGAGATCACTGCTCGTGCCTGTGTTCCCTGAAGAGGGCAAATCGATACTCGAAACCACGATCAGCAATGCAGCGATTGGCTGGCGTCAAGACAACGTAATGACATCATATAATTAAAAAGGCCACCTGGCAAAAAACTTGTCAAAGAAAAAAAAAAAAGAAAAAACGAATTTCTGGACCTTTATAAGGAAACAGACAACCAAACTAACATAGAAGTTAGATAAATTAAATGTGCACTGTTTTGATGAACATGATTCCCAATTATTTATATTCCCAATTTTATAATATTTGTACACACTTTACAGCTATAAAGCAATTATTCGATCACAATTCACTAATAAATTTCTCAATCAAGTGTCTATAGAATACACAAATTGTACACAACATTAAAATATTATTTTCAAATAAACTTTTATAATTATTATTATTTTAAATTATTATTGCCCCTGGTTCAGTAATGAAGTCTTGTAATTAAGTAGCAGTGGCTGGGACAGATTTTAAGTATCACCTCAAGATACAATTGAAAGAATCCAAAATCATCAAAGATATTTGATATTTTTCTTTGAACAAAGACATTTGTTTTATTGTGTTTCATATTGTGTTCCCTCTCTCTTATCAGTGGAGCTGTTTGGGATTCCTAAAGACAAAGAGATGTTTAGGGCCTGTAGGCCAAATGGTGCCACACCTGTAGTACAGTGGGGGAAGTCTGGTCTGACTGGTCAGTTTGAATGTCTCAGGGTTTCAGTCACATGGTCAAGGGATGTATAAAAGAAGATTGCAACAGTTGCTCGGGGTTCTTTTCCTCTGGAGGTCTTCTTCCTCTGACGGTCTCTTTTCCCTGGGTCTCTTTCCTCTGACGCTGTCTTTTTCTCTGGCTGTCTCTTCTAGGGGCCTTCTTTGGCTCTTCTCTTTGCTCTATCTTTCTATCTTTCTATCTCTCTTTATCTCTCTCTGTCTCTCAGGTAACATTCTATACATGCTGGGTACGATTAATGGTATAAGTTTTATCATCTCATTCATCTATTTTGTAACTATTTTAAGTGTAACCATAACCGGATTTTGTCATTAAATTCTTTCAATTATAAATGATTTGCTAACTAGTTTTGGTTTGGTATTGACTTTGAAGTGCTCCCTATTGCAATACAATATAGTCACATTAAAGCAACGCTCTCCCACATATTTTGCTATTGTAACTGCGCTTATTTCTGTCGTTGGTATAAGTTGCAGTGGGTGGTTATAGACAAGAAATGTACAGTTTTCTACCATCACGCTGATAACGTTTCTTTAGTCGTTCGGCAACCCTGCAGTCAGAACCACTGTAGGCGATCCACCCTTACACAATCTAATCCTGTTTACATGAAATATGCTCCCGAGCAGGTATAAGCTAACCGACCTGTTGCTATAACAGCAAGTCCAGGATGAGCTTCAAAGAACCAAACGATCAGAGATCAAGCCAAACCGTCAACATTCAAATTCAGCTAACTGAGTTGGCCTTGTACGAAGAACAGGCCCCAGGCCCCTGATCTCATAATTGAATGACAACAAAACTTCTACTTCCTGTTCTCATACAGGGCAGACGTGGGTTCTATGAAGAGCCTTTAATATCCAAAGAACCTTTCCATTGCACAAAAGGCTCTTTGTAGTGCAAAAAGGTTCTTTATAAAATGGTTAGGGAAAAAATGGTTCTTTAAAGAACCTTTCAAAAAATGGTTCTTTGGGGAACCAAAAATGGTTCTTCTATGGCATCACTGTGAAAACCCATTTTTGGTTCTTCCTGGTACCTTTATTTTTAAGGGTGTAGCATCTCAGCAAATGCAACCATGCGCTCCATCCAGTGGCTCCTATACGTTTCCCAACTCTGTTCCTGGAGTCACACCAACAGTGCACATTTTGGATGTCCCAGACGAAAGATGTCCAATCATGGCGATTTCTGTGGTCATGGTTCCTAAACGTTGGTCCTATGTCAAACAGTGAGAGAGGTTCAAAGATGGCCACCGTCACGGTCTTGCAACCAAAGCTAGTCTGCGATAATTTTCTGAACTGTTACTCCTTTTCCACCGGCATGGACCGGGTGCTTGTTCGGAGCTAGAGCTAGTGCCAGTTCGGAGTTGGTTTGGCTGATGAGCCTTCTAAGAGCCAGTTTGCCTTTCCACTTGCTAGAGAGCCACCACAGAGCCATGTCTTACGTCACTGCATACAACTCATCTTTCTCTGTAACGCTAGCAAGACAGCTGGATTCACAAATACACTAAGCTTGATGGTGCTTTGCAGACCGATCAACATGTTTTCCCAGGACATGTCCTGTTTTCAGAACAATTTTCTATACATACTGAGGGGGCATACTTTAAATGTATCGAAATGAATAAGGAATCTTTGATTAAACTTCGAGTGTCATTTGAGTATCTCTTGCCGGGCCGAGTGTAATCAAAATATGGTCACCCTAATTCAAAAGCATAAGGAGCTGTATGCTATATACTGTACTTTGATTTCATGCAGTGATCGGTCTGCATCTCAAGCCTTCCATCAACAATAGTGAAAGTTGCGTTACTATTGATGCACATGCCTTTGCGAACCTACATCTGCATCAAAACAGCGAATCTAATGCATTCGGGCAGCTTGCCATAATTTATACAGATGGAGATTACAATCGAGGAGCTATAGACCCGTTTCACATTTCTGGGTTTCTAATGCGGAAGTCTTCATAGTTGGGTGAACTTTTATAGCTGTGACTGAGAGAATACATAAAAAAAGACCATTTTAAAAAAATAAGCTTTAGTTATTTAATGCTATAAAACGGGGGTGTAACAAGACCTGAGGCATTTTTCAGGAGGAGATTGGGGCTTTAGCTTTAATTTCTACATTTTTATATAACTCTTTATTTCACACCAACATCATTAGTTGTTTTGCACTAAACTGTACTACCTGCGTGGCAGGGCCTTGATACAGCACTTGACATTCACTGCTGTGTAGACTCTGGTCGGGTCCCGCGTTCACTTCTGCACAGACTCGGGTCAGAGTCATACTGGGACATTAGCAGCTTTTCTATAATGGGAGAGAGAGACAGATTACTTTACACGCAAGAGAAGAATGCATGTGCTAGTTGACAGTCACCTTTATTTGTGTTCAAGCACAGCTTTTTGGCTGAGGCGCAGACACGAGGGGTGAGACGGCACTAGTTCTTTGGCGTTGACTAGTGTGTTAACACAACAGCATTCAGGTTCAGATGATTGGATCAAAAAAAAAAAACTTTAATTGAGCTGGTTTTACTGGTAACATTTTGCATCATTTCAGGGAAAGCAGTAGCAAATGTAAAACGCTCTCTATAATTCATTGCTGCTACCAAGAGTTATTGTTGCGGGACACCAACTAAACACACTGTATGAATGTTGCATAAGAATCAAAATTTGCACAAGGATAATGGTTATCTTTATGAGGGAACTGAATGTTTTTTAGATTTGAGAAAACCACCACTGTGCAATTTAGAGTTCAAACAGTATGCTACAAACAGTTCATATCCTCCTATTCTTATGCTCCAATTAACATTTGAAAATAAATCTTATTTGAATGCTGTTTTGGTGATCATTAAAATCTGTCCCAGGAGAGACCCAATGAGACCACCTTCTTGCACTCGTTTTTAAAAGCGTGCACTCGTGTGCGCCCTCGTGCATTGTCTACATGTGAGCAATGTCTCTACTCTTTCTATTATAACTGTATAGATACTCTCTCACTCATGAATATTTCTCAGAGTAGTGCTGGGCTTGGCACCGTGCTGCCTCTTACTAGTTTCGAGAACGTGCTTTTGTTTCTCTTCAGTGTAATTCTCGCCACCGCCATAATTTTCCTCAACGCGTCCGTGTTTCTCTCCATCATGATGAACCGATCCCTGCGCAGCGAAAACCGCTTCATGTACATGCTCAGCACGTGTCTCAGTGACATCTGCTCGGGCGTCTCCTATTATTATGTTGGAGTTCTGGACGTACGCGATGTTTTTGAATCCCCGACACGCACTCTCTATATCGTTCCCACTTTTCTGGGTCTGTCCTATATGGCGATTCTGGCCGCGCAGGCGGACCGGTACCACGCGGTCGCCGCGCCTTTCAAATACTCGCAGCGCATGACCCGAAACCGAACCCTTCTGGTGATTCTGGCCTACTGGCTTTATGCGTTTTTGATTGTAGCTGTTAATAATTTGGTGACTTTGGGGGTCGCTAGGAAAGTGACGAGCTTTGGTAGTTTTGTGGCGAACATTTTCACCGTCGTTATCATGATTGGCTTGAACGTTAGGCTGTTTTTCATCGCCAAATTCCAGCTGGAGCGCGAACCTCCGAGCGCGGAACGCGACAACAAGCGCGCGTCGGTTTACCTCATCATAATAGTGGCTGTATGTTTTCTGATCGCGTGGTTGCCCATTTTTATTCATGTTATTGCGTGTAATTTCGCGGGGTCTACGTGTTATACGTTCAGAAATGAGGGCTCGGACCCCCTGCGCATTCTGCCACGGCTCAATGCAGTTCTCACTCCCTTATTGTACATCAGGGGCTGTTCTGCACTAAAGAGCACCCTACTTAGTAAAGTATGGAAAACAACATGCTGCAAGAGGAAAGGGTAAACTCTCTAAATGTCGTTCTTGCACACACACACTGGTTACATAGTAATTTAGGCTATTTAACCAGACCATCTCTGTTACATACATTTTTAACCAACTCGCATATTAATGATGGTTTCATTTTAATTAAAAACATTTTTTTAAATTATTATTAAAAGTGTGTATTTTATAGCCCACGTTAACTGTAGATGGAACGTATAGAAGATAATAGGCTGTGCCTTCATGATTCAGACATTTTCAGTGGTAGATATTATCTATATTGCCTATCTATAGATAAGAAACAATATTAGATGTTATATAATATTAATATTGCCTTTCTCGAGCTGTGGCACAAGCAGGCCACATATTAAAAGGACACTGAATTTCTGTTGTAGTTTGCCCTTTAAAGCTTTTCTTTCACTCTTTTTCCCCTCAGTGTGAACCCTCTGTCTGTGGGGAAGAAGAATGAAGCTGTCATTGTCAAGATTTGATCTTACAAGCTAGGCACAATAAAGGAAAAGAGTTTAAAAGATCAAGTGCCACATGCATATCTCACTTTACATTTGCTTCTGGTTGTTATCTGGTTTCTGAAATCCCAATAAAGTCACATTTTAATATCAAAAGATACCTCAAATATGATATCACAGGGGTGTGGGTGCGGTTTGCGGAAAACTTGAAATTGTCAATATTTTTATCAATATTCCTTGAGTATTTTTTTAATGCCATTTTTATGCCATATGTCATTTTCCACATGGCATTAACATGCAATATTATAAATGAGATATATGTATATAAGGTTTAACATGCATCTTTGTTAGATTTAATTGTCTGTAACATGTAACACTGATATCAGAGTAATTTATTACTTGCCCTTGTGGTTCATTTATCATATGACTTAAATATTTTATGTGTACTGTATTCCAGTCATCTTTAATTATTTTTCTAATATAAACTATTGATAGTTTTCTTTAAATAATGCATCAATAAATTCCACATGGCCTTGTTGTGGCTCATAGATTGACTTTTTAGGTTTCAGTGGGTTTTTTTTTTCCAGTCATGTTTAAATAAAAACTAAATTAACCCCAAACAATTCAGAAATATTGTATAGGTCTTTTTCATTGTGTGATTTTTAGTATCAGTGTTTTAATGATCATAAAAGGCTATAGCCTACAGAGAAAATGTTAGCAAACTTAAGACTATAACTTGTATAATTTATATTTTATCAATAACAAAGAATTTTTTTTGTAATTTAATCAGATCAGATTCTGTGTAAATAACAATTATGTGAAAATTAATTGGGGGGGGGGGGGGTGGAATCTCCTTTTCTACTACTTCCGCTCCGCAGAACGCGCGCGCACTGGAGACTGACAGGAACAGCGCGGAATTTCTGAAGTTATGTTTATATCACGGCAAATTATTTAAACGTTTTATGAAAATAATATATTAGTGATAATATTGGTCATTAAAGTAAAGGTTCAATAAAATGAGTTTGAAAGAAAAACAACAAATGCTGCTATAGGCCTGAAGTAGCCTACCTAATGTTCCCTTTTTCAAATCCTGTTGCATCACGACGACACGTAGGCCTACATTAGCTTAAATATTATTAAAAAACTATATTAGGATTTGATCTTTTTTTTTGTGTGTGTGTGTGTGTGTGTGTGTGTGTGTGTGTGTGTGTGTGTGTGTGTGTGTGTGTGTGTGTGTGTGTGTGTGTGTGTGTGTGTGTGTGTGTGTGTGTGAATATTATTGAAGAATTTCTGTATCTAATATTAATCTACATTTAATATTACTTTCATGGATTACAGTGGACAACCATTTCAAAACCAACAAAAAAGCCCCAGCACCTGCCTCGTTTTTTCCTCAGTCCATTTGCATTATTGGGATATTTACATGGCAAACAGCACATGTGAAACACAAAAGCAGTAAAGATACGTAAGCTGTTTGCAAACACACAAACATTCAATCATCTCCATTGTTGTTTTTTGACCTTTTCCAGACACACACCCATGAAAAAAATTATTATCTTGGGTGATGGGGGTTCTGCCACCTGTTTTTCACCTTGCTATCTATTCAGTTCACTTGAGTTTCCTTCACCCATTCATGAGAGATTGGATAACTAATTAGCAGCTTAATTACACCTACAGTGCTGTCCCGTAAAGCTGGTCAACTGGCGATTAAACATGTCAAAACACAGTCAGACCCTGACAGAAGCTTTTATTTTCACCTGGGTGTTTCGGGACACAAATAAACACCTAGGACGGTGACTTTTGTTTAACAGATTATCAAGGGACATTAAAGTGTTTTTATCATTACAATCGTTAGCCAGGCAGAGCAAATGCACAGTGACTGATCATAACATTGCTCTGCTTTTTAAAGTACAGATGATCTCTTAATGACTCTATTGGGGACTTCTTTCTGCTCCGATTAGGACTGTGATGATGATTGGGGTAATTGCAACATCTCAGCTGATGAATAGAGACCCAGAGCAAATACAGACATTTTAAGTGGACAAAAACGCTTTATCTGGTCACTGAAACTGAACCTTTCTTGAAACTCCTGCCAGGGTGAAGATTTTCAGAAACTTTATTTGCAGTGTTATCGCAGCAAATAAGTGGTGGTTGAAAGGTTTTGGAGGAATAGGAATATGGGAAAGGTGCAATTTAAAGACATCTATAATACATACTTGATAAATATTTGAATCACTGCTCAATTTTAATCTTAAAGGGTCTGTGACCCTTTATTTCTCACTCAGCCATCAAAAAAAAAAAAAAAAACATTTTAAATGATTGTTGCTCTTTAAATGATTATCAACTAAATTAAAATTTGGATACATAAACCTGGATGCAAATCAAATCACTTATATAGATTCTATAAAAACATATTCCACACACACACAATGTCATCTTGGCACTTTATATAAAGCATGTCTTCAAATTAGTAGGTCAAATTTAAATGCTTAAGCAATAATACATTTGTGTGTTTACTGAATATTTAAAAATAGTCTTTTTGCTCAAACACAATAATCTCGAACACCGCTGCTACATCCTGTCTTCAGTTTTGTGTGGATTCACTCTGAGAAGAAATAAAATAGTTTGTTCATAACATGAGTGAGTGAAAAAGTCTAAGGTTTAATCACAAAGATCAAAAGTATGAAAGGAAATAGCCATGAATTCTATATTTTATGTGCATCAAAAATAAATGACATTTTAATTAAAAACGAGAAGCCTTTCTCTGCCAAATCAACAGATGATTGTTGGTCTGTATCATGGCCTAACAAAAGTGCAGCCCAGCACCTTCTGACATGTCCATGATTTTCCCACTCATTTGTCACTGCATCAATATAGCCTCTACAGACAACAGCCTTTTTTTATTTACAGACCTACACTGCTCAAAAAAGGAAAGGAACACTTTTTAATCAGAGAATCACATCAAGTCAGTTAAACTCCAGGGATATTGATCTGGTCAGTTAAAGGGGGGGTGAAACACTCAGTTTCAGTCAATCTCATGTCAATCTTGAGTACCTATAGAGTAGTATTGCATCCTTCATATCTCCGAAAAGTCTTTAGTTTTATTATATTTATAAAAGAAATATTGGCTGTACCGAGTCTTTCCGGAAAAAAATGAGCGCCTGGAGGCGTATTGTGTGGGCGGAGCTAAAGAATGACGATCGCGAACAAAGCGGTGACGTCCTCAAGCGTGGAGAAACCCATCGCTATCTCAGCTAATACAGATATGATCCAGAATCTAATCTGAGGCTGAAATAAATTGAACAGGAGAAACAGCAGCAGCGGGACGTCCGTCTCTGTGGTATGGACTGTATTTAGTGGCCTGTCAACATTTGTGTGTCTTTACTCACAGTTTATGAGGACATGATTCGGTTTATGGACTATTGTATGCGACTAAACCTTAGCAGTAGCAAGCAAAACGGTTTTGCACGTCAGACTAGTGTAACGTTATACAGAGAACAGCAATGGAGTCCGTTAGCGCATTTGAATGACGAAGCACGCAATCGTGTCGTTTACTGATGTTTACTCACGCGACGATAGACGACAGCACAGACATTTGAAGCAGTTTTACTCACCGACTGCTTCCAAAGCAGGACCGAACCTTTATCGCTGGGACCGCTCTGTCAAAAACACACTTCTTTGGTATGATTTGGTGAAGTCCTGTGACAGCAGTGGCGTGGAAATCCACTTTGAGACGCGACTGAAGCGATGATGTGAAGCTTCCCGTCATTTCTGCGTTCAAATCGGTTCAAATGCAGCGCTGCCTTCCCGGAATGCTGTGCTGAAGCGTTGAGAAGAGCCCAACCATAGGAATGAAGTGGAGCGCGGCGCGGACTATAACGACATAAGTGTTCACGGACGACTGGATCTGCAGCTTGAGCGAGTGTTTATGGGCGTGCATTTCCTCTCTCGCTCTAGTCACGCGCGCGCACCCTACCGGGAGAAGAGCCCGTACGGCCCATTCAAGGACCTTCCGCTCTATTGACGTCAAGTCGAGCCATACTCGAAAAAAACTCTCCGAATCTTGTGAGAAACCGGAAGGAGTATTTTTAACACAGAAATAATCCATCAAACGTCCAACATTAGTTTTTGAAACTTTGTCTATGTTTAGGATGGGAATCCAAGTCTTTAACAGTGTAAAAAGCTCAGTATGCATGAAACAGCATTTCACCCCCCCTTTAAATAAATGCAGCCTTAGTTTAAGTAGCAGAGGGGGTTGTTAATCAGTTTCAGCTGTGTTGGTGTTAATGAAACTAATAACTAGATGCACTAGATGGGGAACAATGAGATAACCTCAAAAACAGGAATGGACATTTTTTCCCAACTCATCTTTTCTGACTGTTTTTCACCAGTTTTGCATTTGGCAGCATGAGGCGATACCTGGACCCTACAGAGGTTGCACAGGCAGTCCAACTCCTCCAGGATTGCTGTGTCTCCCAGCACAGTCTTAAGAGCATGGAGGAGATTCCCGAAGACATGCAGTTACTCTAGGTGAACTGGACAGGGCCGTAGAAGGTGTTTAGCCCAGCAGGACCGTTATCTGCTCCTTTGTGCAAGAAGGAACTGGATGAGTATTGTCAGAGCCCTACAAAATGACCTCCAGCAGTCCACTGGTGTGAATGTCTTTGACAAAACAATTTGACTTCATGAGGGTGGCCTGAGGGCCCGACATCCTCTAGTGGGCCCGAGCTCACTGCTCAGCACTGTGGAGCTTGATTGGTATTTGCCATTGAACACCAGAATTAGCAGGTCCGTTTGATGGTATGTCAGTGATGGTCTGGGGAGGCATATCCATGAGGGATGCACAGGCCTCTACAGGCTAGACAATGGCACCCTGACAGCCATTTGGTATAGGGATGAAATCTTTGGAACTATTGTCAGTACCTATTCTGGTGCAGTAGGTCCCGGGTACCTCCTGGTGCATGAAAATGTTCGGCCTCATGTGGCAAGAGTCTGCAAGCAGTTCCTGGAGGATGAAGGAATTGATAACATTGAATGGTTGCCACACTCACCTGACCTACATCCAAAAGAATACCTCAAGGTCCGACGGCGGTAGGTTGCACCTCAGACTGTCCAGGAGCTCAGTGATGCCCAGGGAGGAAATACCCCAGGACACCATCTGTTGTCTCATTAGGAGCGTGCCCCGACGTTGTAATGCATGCAAACAAGCATGTGGGTGCCATACAGTACTGAGTACCATTTTTTGAGTTGCTGCAATGAAATTTCAGCAAAATGGACTAGCCTGCTGCATAATTTTTTGGCTTTGATTTTCAGGGTGTCCTTGAATTCTGTCCTCTGTAAGTTGACCATTTTCATTCACCCACTTCTTTTTATAACAGTCTGCAAACGTCTGGGGACTGAGGAGACAAGTTGTTCAAGTTTAGGATTAGGAATGTTGTCCCATTCTTGTCTAATACCAACACATTCTCACACCCAACTCGTCACATATGGACGCTTGACCAGGACCCCTTGTCGTCACCAACGAACTGGGCGTACCTTTATCGTCAATTTTCGACGCGCTGGGTGCTCCATTCATTTCAATGAGAAACCTTTGGCATCATACACAGACGCACTGGGAATGGGAATATTATCGTCATGGTGAAATGTATTTATTTATTGAAAATATTTATTGGTTTATAATTTTGCCATTATGACATGTTGGAGTGTGCTTCTCAATTAAATCAGCAAGCATAATTTCATTTACATTTATTTTATTTACGCTATTTAGACACATTTTAACATGTAACCCAACCCCACCCCATCCCTAAACCTACCCATTTGTGTGAACATGATATAAAACACAGGATATAATACGACTGCATCCACGAGTTATTCAAAAAAGTTAAATAATCCAAGTTTTCCGAGGCCAAACGATTGATTTGCATGAAGAAAATCCCCAAAAGCGATCAGCATCTCCATCCGCCGAAGATCATGAACGAACACATAAAATTTCAAATATTGCTGCCCGTACTTCAGATTTCATAGTGAAATTGCATTGGCTCTCATATGTCTTGTGACCAATTGTGTCATTACGTCAGCATTGATTGTAAAATGTCATTGGCTCTCGTGTGTCTTGTGACCGATTGCGTCATGCTCAGGAGTCTTTTGAATTATTTGAATGAGATATGAATGAGTTCGTTCACGGGGCAGCGGGATCATCATTTCAGAGATTAAAACATCAAGATCAACTCTGTTCTTCACATGAAGACATCGTATGACTTCAGAAGACTTGGAATGCAACATGAGCTAATACTTTTATACTGTTTTGGTCAGATTTTGCATGAAATACTTGTGACTGTACATTTATTTGCCTGGTATGTGTTTTATATTGTTTAGATATGGGTAGGTTTAGGGTAGGAGTGGAGTTAGTTGCTCCGAAATATAAAAGTAGCCTTTAAATATTAATAAAATCATGTCTGCTTTTAAAAACGCAAAGAATTAAATGCGTCTGTGTATGACGCCAAAGGTTTCTCATTGAAATGAATGGAGCACCCAGCGCGTTGAAAATTGACGATAAAGGTACGCCCAGTTCGTTGAAAAGTGACGACAAGGGGTCCTGGTCAAGCGTCCATATGTGACGAGTTGGGTGTGAGCTCAACTGTCTTTGGTCTTCTTTGTCGCATCTTCCTCTTTATGATGCACCAAATGTTTTCTATGGGGGAAAGATCTGGACTGCAGGCTGGCCATTTCAGTACCGGATCCTTCTTCTACGCTGCCATGATGCTGTAATTGATGCAGTATGTGGTCTGGCATTGTCATGTTGGAAAATACAAAGTCTTCCCTGAAAGAGACGACATCTGGATGGGAGCATATGTTGTTCTAGAACTTGGATACACCTTTCAGCATTGGTGGTGCCTTTCCAGATGTGTAAGCTGCCCATGCCACACACACTCATGCAACCTCATACCATCAGAGATGCAGGCTTCTGAACAGAGCGCTGATAATAACTTGGGTTGTCCTTGTCCTATTTAGTCCGGGGGACATGGCGTCACAGTTTTCCAAAAAGAACTTTAAATTTTGATTCGTCTGACCACAGAACAGTTTTCCACTTTGCCACAGTCCATGTTAAATGAGCCTTGGCCCAGAGAAAACGCCTGCACTTCTGGATCATGTTTAGATATGGCTTCTTTTTTGACCTATAGAGATTTAGCTGGCAACGGCGAATGGCACGGTGGATTGTGTATAATATTATGCACTGTAGATGATGATAACTTCAAAACTATTTGCAATGTTTCTCTGAGAAACTCCTTTCTGATATTGCTCCACTAGTGATCAGAGTATCAGTGAACTGAACTCAGACGCGCGTGCGGGGACTCGTCGGGGTTCACGTGGCAGGTTCCGGGAAGTGTCATTCCTGGATGTACAAATTAATGCAAATATCCACAAGAATTTAGTTGAAATGCAATTAAAAATTACAAATCAAAAAAATAAATGGCTCGAAATATACATTTCTTTTTAAATGTATATATATATTTTTTTACATTAAAAGGAATTTATAGAAATTTTATAATCCTTTCATGTATGAATTATGACAACCTGTCAGGATTTTTATTGGTCTTGCAGCATGAAAAACAAGATTTGAACTTTGATTTTTACAATATATTTTTCAAAGAGATGTAGACTTCAATGTTTTTGGTTTTACCTTAACTGAACTGTATTAAACATTACAATAATACAGTAACACTCTGTGTTTAATAAACCAATAAATAATATGATATCAAATATCAAATATATTGGCCTACAAAAAATCTAATACAGCTTCAACTTGCAAACCCAACTGAGTTTGATACCATTGGACCAGAAAACCTCAGACTCAAATCTACATTGATCAATTGATGTTTTCAGACAGTCACAGTAATAGTATGAACTGTAACAAATATGATTAATATGATGCATGTCTAATTTACTGGACAAGATGATTCATTGGAATTTCCACTGAACCTTCAATCAATACGTGGAACATTTAGCAATGATATGAAACGTTAGATGTTATTTCATGCTGCATTTTATTTGTAACTGCAAGATAGAAGGAATGGATTGATATTCCAGAGCAACTTGGCATTTGTGTAAAAAAATCCACATACAACAGCTTTTCACTTGGCGGCAATATATAGGATGCACTAGTTCATGGTTGATGACTATTCCATGTGCAACTATACCCATGCATATGCAAGAAAATGTTTAAGAAAAATGCATAAGAATACTTAGACTATTATGGATCAAAATATCATCGCTTATTACAGGCCCAAAATCTCTCCCCTCAAGCACAGCACAAGGGTCTCTGACACAAAGCAAATACATAAAAAAAAAAATACTAGTGTATACTATTCCCATAAGACATCTCAGTAATTCGTTTTTCAGTCTCATGGGATTGAGCCTCATATATTTAAACACCCTTTAATCAGCACCAGTGTCCTCCATCTACTAAAGGCACATGACAATGCTCACCTTTAACCTAACCATTCCACTCTCGGTTGACTTTTCGCGTCCTGAAGATTATTTGATATTTAGTTTTCATATCCTGTTCGCCACAGGTTCGGTTCTCCTGGCAGGGTCAGTGGTCATCGGCATCATGAGCACCAGAGCCCTGCGCTCTCAGAACCGCTTCATCTTCATGTTAAACACCAGCATCAGTGACACCTTAACCGGCTGCTCTGTCTTCTACCTCGGCCTGTTTGACGTCCAGGAGGGTTACCCGTCCCGAAACGGCACTTTTTACATTTTACCATCATTTCTAGGGGTGAATGTGTTGACATTTGTGTTTGCGCAGTTTGACAGATACCTGGCAGTGTGTTTCCCTTTCTTCTACAAGCTGCACATCACGCGCGGGGTCGTGATTGGCGTTTGCGCGCTCTGTTGGATTTATACATTCTCAATTCTTACTGTTCAAAGTGTCGTGCCTGTTGCTTTTGCCGCGCAAATGAACGCATTCGGGGTAATAGTCCTACAGGTGATCGTGGCCATCAAAGTGTTAATGACCATCAAACTGTACATGATCGCGAGGCATCAGCTCAGCCGAGAGCCGCCCAGCAGCGACAAGGACAACAAGAAAGAATCGCTGCGCATCATCGTTTTTGTGGTCATTTGTTTTCTCATCTTGTGGGCTCCGTCTTTTGTGAACATCTCGGTAAAATATGTGACTAAGACTGGGCTGAGGTTCAAAAATGAAGCCACGAATCTCTTCGCGATCATGGCGCGCTTTAACGCGCTCAGCACGCCCGCGCTGTATGTCTGGGCTAGCCCGGCTTTGCGCGCGGCGGTCTGGAAGTCCGTGTGGAGTAAAATAATCAAGAGAAGAACGACAAGGTTTCTTTTTGTGTCTAATTGTGTTTCTGAATGTAAAATTTTTAAATCCATGCACACACACACCTGTAAAAATACTGTAATGCCAAGTGTAATAGGCTTGTCCAAGCCTACGATTTTACAATCTAAAATGCTTCATAACTAACAAACATTATACCCCGATTTCACAGACAAAGCTTAAGCTAGTCCCAGACTAAAATGCATGTTTGAGCTGTTTTAACCCACAGCAACTTGCACAGGCATATGTTTTTAGGACATGTCTTTAAAAAAAACCCTACTGAAATGCCGTAATACTGGTTTAGTCTTAGCCATGTTTGTGAAACCGACCCTAGTCTAATAAAATAAAATTAAAAAACTGAACAGAAAAAAATTCACCCCAAAAACACAGCCTGTTTTTAAGATGTAGGCCTACGCATTTCAATTGCATAGTAAACTTCCATCAAATTGAATTATCTGTGCCCATTATGGACAATAATTTTGAAATGCGTTTAAAAAAAAACTAGAGCTTAAATTTTTTGTGTAAATCTTGATGGAATAAGGGAATTGTCAGTTTCAGTTGGGTTTGTATTCTTGAATTTAAAAACAATGACAATGTTTAAATTAATGAATATGAATCACTTAAAAAATGCTCCATTCCCTTCTTACATTTTCAAAGTCAACTGAAAATTATGTGAAATCAAATGATGATTGTTGGTTCTTATTGGTAAAACATTATTAATATCCAAGATAAAGTAATTATGTTGGAATCTTCATCTTGAGGTCTTGTAAAACTGATGTTTTATTCTTATATTATAACTTGCATCATAGCCTACAAATCAGATGTCATCATGGTAAGGTCTACATACATGTCGTTCCCAAGTTTAGATCAATGTCGTACAGTGTGATTTGTAACAATCTTAAAGGATTACCGAAATCACAGTCTGTACTCTGCACTCTCAGAAAAAAACAGTGCTGTCACTGGGGTGGTATCCTAAGGTACAAAAGTTAATAAATGGTACATATTTGTACCTTAAAAGGTACGTATCAGTACTTTAAGAGTGTGTATTAGTACCTTAAAGGTACATGGTAGTACATTTTCGGTTTTGTACCTTAGTGACAGCAATGTACCTTTTTTTCTGACAGTGTGTAGCAGGCATTATTAGACCCAAATATTTCAGGTAATTTAAGTCCCTATTGATCTGATCAGTTCAATCAGGTGTGCTTGATTTGGAGGAGTTTGAAAATGTGTATTGTTGGTTTGCTTCCAGTAACAATGTTGGGAAACACTGCGTCTGAAACTGTAGCTACTCTTCTGAGAAGGTACTTAGTTTAAATAATTAATTACTTCACGACTGCTATAAAATAAAATAAAATTGCTAAAAAATGATTTGCCGTGGCCTTCTCTTTTATGAGTACTGTGAATTTAGACGTACCTCTTTTTTGTCCCATATTGTTTTTCACCTACTATGTAGGAAGTATGCGATTTCAGATGGAGCCACTAGCTGTGTCCCAATTCAGAGGCTGCATCCTTCGAAGGACAAGGACTTCAAAGGCCATACCTTTGAAGACTGTGAAGGTCGAACCAAGCATTGTGAAATTTAAAGGTAGCATTTAATGGAGGCCTGGAATTGGGACAGTCTTCATTACGCCACACAATCATCTTTCGAATGCAACCTTTGAAGGATGCAGCCTCTAAAGCCCAAGAGCAAGAGTTGCAGCCACCTCAGAGCAACTTCTGGAAGGTCTTCCCACTGACGTCAGCTCCATCCCTTTACCAAGACACCTTTAAAGTAATCCTTAGTTGTTTGGCTACCCCTGTCCTAGAGTGATTAGTAAAGGCAGAGCTGCCAAGCCGGCGATCGGGCAATGTCGGACCATTTTGAGTGTTGGTCATTGTCTGACACCATCTGGGGTTTTTTGGGGGCCGATTCAGCATGTTAAATCAGTTAAAAAAAACACACACACACACATTCAGCACAATCTATAAGAGAGAGAACACTAGAGAACTAGTGTACGAGTCAGTACAAGAGGTCATCTTACCTGAGCATTCAAATGCACAAATATTTTCACAATAACATGAGCTGACTGGAATGAAGAAAGTAATCAGCGGGATTGATTTTCACATTGGTAAGCAAGCGTTGCTTTGTTTATGGTTTATATATCTGCAGTCATGATCTCGGTTATATTACAAAAATAGACTATTGATAACAAGCAGACCGAACAATTCCTGAAAAGTGAAGTCAAATGTTTTGATCACCCCGAAGTGGTCGGTTCCAGTATAGGTCACAAACCCCATGTAATCGAATGGGACGTGAGACAAAATAAACAATTAAATTACACTTCATAATTTTTTCCCAAAAATGGTTTCTGTCATTCTGTCACACTGATGAAAGTTTAAGTGACTGTTTAAAAATAATACGTTTTAGATATTTGATGCTATAAAAACAGGGGTGTGACAACACCTAAGGCCTTTTTTTGTGAGGAGATTGGGGCTTTAGCTTTAATTTCTACATTTCCATAACTCTGCACTAAACTGTACTAACCGATTCTGCGGGAGTCTTGATACAGCACTTGACATTCACCGCTGTGTAGACTCTGGTCGGGTCCCGCGTTCACTTCTGCACAGACTCGGGTCAGAGTCATACTGGGACATTAGCAGCTTTTCTATAATGGGAGAGAGAGACAGATTACTTTATTACTTTTTAAATTGTCTTTACAACTGTTTTAATTATATTTGTTTTTATTATTAATTCTTAAACATGGTATTCTAAATTCTTATGTATATGTTATCACTATTTTAATAAATTTCTGTGTAAAGCACTTTGAATTGCCATGGTGTATGAAATGTGCTATATAAATAAACTTGCCTTGCCTTGCCTACACGCAAGAGAAGAATGCATGTGCTAGTTGACAGTCACCTTTATTTGTGTTCAAGCACAGCTTTTTGGCTGAGGCGCAGACACGAGGGGCGAGACGGCTTTAATCGGCACTAGTTCTTTGACATTGACTACTGTGATAACAGCTTTCAGATTCAGATGACTGAAAATGTACCTCAGTATCTCAGAAAATGTGAAGATTGTTAAAAGGTTAAATATTGAAGACACCTGGTGCTACACTCTGTTAAGGTTACGTAGTATTACTGTTGCGGGTCAGCGTTGGGTTCCGAGGAAAAAGATAGACGAGAGATGGGATCATCTTTAGCCGTTCACGGCATATTTATTATTTTAGCTGACGACACATCAGTCTCACGGTCAGACAGCTTTTTAGTCAGAGACTACCACAAATCAACTGGGACAAACATCCTCAATACGCACACGCGTCTTTTCTCCTTTCTTTTAGTATACACTTTCAGTGCCCCCTTGTGGCATACACATATGCATAACAATGAACAGTATAACATTATATACAACTGAGGACATAATGAACATATTTTAACACCCCCACTTGTACTCAGGTTGCTATACAGACAAAAACAAAAAGTAGAATGAATGTGGACCTCTGTCATACACATATCAATCTCCAAAAAGAGCACCTGCAAACCTAATCAGTTTCAATTTATTTACAGGTTTGGTCATGACATCAGCAATCATGTAATCAGTAGAACAATACCTCAAGGTTACTCTTCCCTCATTCACAGTAGACCTGATAAAGTGATACTTTATGTCTATGTGCTTACATCTTCGTCTGTTTACAGGGTTTTTGGCAAGAGCGATTGTTCCCTGATTGTCCTCATGTACTACAGTTTGTGTGTACTTGTAGTTGTCTATACCTCCCAGTAACTGCTCTAGGTATAAACACTCTTGTATGGTTGAAGCCAGCGCCATGTATTCCGCTTCACATGTTGACAGCGCAACAGTTGGCTGCTTTCTAGTCTTCCACGAGACTAGAGAGCTGTTCTGACTAAGTTTCACACAGTATCCCGTAGTACTGCGCCTATCACTGGTATCAGCTGCCCAGTCAGCATCACTGTAGGCTTGTATACCTAGTTTCTCACAGTCATTTCTCCTAAAACTTAACCCCTTCTCTACTGTACCTTTGAGATATCTAAGTACATGCTTCACAGTGACCCATTGTTCCTCTGTAGGTTCAGCAAAATACTGTGATAACCTGCTCACTACGAAACTCAAATCTGGTCTGGTGCAAGTAGTCAGATATATAAGACTTCCTACAGCTTCTCTGTACATTCTTACATCTTCCATCTTTACTGCATTCTCAGTGTACTCTAACTTTTGCTCGCAGGGTGTTTCTCTGGTCCTACAGTCTTGCATATTAAAACGTAGTAATATCTTGTTAGTGTACTTTTCCTGTGTCATTTTTACACACCCATCGGATTGACTGAAATCGATACCCAGAAAATGTTTGAGTTCACCCAGATCTTTCATTTTAAACTTTTCTGCAAGCATCTCTTTCACTTCTTTCAGTTTCTCGTGATTGCTTGCAGCAATGATTAAGTCATCGACCCATGTAATTATGATTACTTTTCCTTCTTTAGACTCTTTGGCGTAAACACAGTGGTCGGCTGGGTTTTGTGTGAACCCATTCTCAGTAAGACAATCATGTAAAACCTTATTCCAATTTCGCCCCGATTGTTTTAAGCCGTAAAGTGATTTCTCTAGCTTGTAAACTATACCCTCCTTCTCTTGGTAACCCTCTGGTGGATTAATGTAGATCTCATAGTCTATGGGAGCGTGTAAGTACGCTGTTTTCACGTCCATTTGGTGCAGGAGTAAATTTTCCTGTGCTGCTTTCTGTAGCACTACTCTTACACTCGTCAAGTCTGCCGTGGGTGAAAATGTCTCCTCATAGTCTATTCCCATTCTCTGGTTGTAACCCTTGGCCACAAACCGTGCTTTGTATTTTTCTTTTCCATCTACATCAACCTTGATAGAGTAGACCCATCTACCCCCCACTGTTTTCTTGCCTATTGGCAGCGTCGTCGGAGTAAACGTTTTGTTCTCGTTTAGAGACTGGATTTCCTCATCCATGGCTTTTACCCATTCTTTTGAGTTTGTTGACCTCATTGCTCCCTCAAAAGTCTGTGGAATACCACACACCGCTCTGCAGCAATAGTCTACCGTGATATTAACCCCGTCACTATCACTGTCTTCGGTTACGAAGTCATCTAAGTAACTCGGTGTTTTTCTTTCTCTAGTCGGAAATCTCCTACTCTGGGGTTCACCATTTGTCCCACTCTGTTGTGTTTGATTGTGGTCACTAGACCTCATTACTTCACCTGGACTATCGCAATGTGTACTCCTACTCTGTACACTTGGCTCTGGAGCATTTTCGGTACCCCTACTCTGTGTAGCCTCACTAGTCCTAGGATTCACACTGCTGTAGCCATCACTTAGATATGGCTCGCATGTTTGTGTCTGTTTCTCCACAGCTATCTTTCTCACAAACTTCACTAGCCTGTGTTTTTGTACTTTGTTTGTATCTGGATGATACACCAAATACGCCGGGCTGTTTTTGTCGTAACCTACAAAACGACCCTGGTCACATCTGGAGTCAAATTTTCCCTTGTCCTGTTTGTACGTGTAGCATACAGATCCAAACTTTTGCATTTTAGACACATTAGGCTTCTTTTCTGTCAACAGCTCATAAGGGGTCTGCCCTGTACGCCTGTTAAAACACCTGTTGCGTACCACTGCTGCTGTCTGCACCGCATAGTGCCATAGCTGTTTTGGTAGTGCACTTTCGGCTATCATGCACCTACCCATCTCAAAAAGAGTACGCCAACCTCTCTCTGCCGTTCCGTTCTGGTGTGGGGAATATGGAGCCGACGTTTCATGTCTAATTTTGTTTTTCCTCAACAATGCTTGAAAATCATTGCAAGTAAACTCTGTTCCGTTGTCGGATCTCATGCACGTCACTTTCCCATAAGGGGATACATCTGCTAGGAACTTTTCAGTAGCCTGTACGGTGTCACTTTTCCTCTTTAGGAAATATACAAATACTGCGCTTGAGTAATCGTCAGTGAATGATTGCACATATTTGTAACCATCTATCGACTCTGTGGCTACCGGACCTGCAAGATCTGTGTGTACCATCTGTAAGGGAGCCTTTGCTCTGGTATCGGGGTTCCTATTTCTGGTTTGGGCAAATTTTCCCTGAATACACACCTCACACTCTTGTTCGGGTTTGCATGCCTTACCCTTGATCTGCATACCTTCAACTACATCCTGCAACTTAAGAACATCGTCATAGTTACAGTGGCCTAGAATCTCGTGCCATGTTTGTATGTCGTGACATGCATTACACTTATCATTAGATTCAGCCCCGGTGTGCAAATAATACAACTTGCCATATACATGAATGTTGAATCTGGCACCGTCTCTGGTTATCAGGGCGTCTTTATCTTCTTTGAAAACAACCGTAGCCCCACTTGTGGTCGCTGCCTTCACTGAAAAGATGCTTTGGGGGTATGACGGTACAAACAAAGCGTCTTTCAGCACCGCCTTGCGTTGCTGTCCTCCACTGTCGATGAGGGAAACCTCTGCATTTCCCTTCCGCTGAGCGACCCCGTTGCACCGAGTGCCGTCTGCCAGCTCGACACTGTGCGTTTCTGGCCTGAAAGTGCTGTCAAAACTCTTGAACATGGTAATGTCTGTGATGATATGAGAGGTAGCCCCCGTGTCCACCATCAGACCCTTCTCCTGAATGTTGCATGTAGGCCGCCACTGGACACCGGTCACTTCATCTCTCATCTTGAACACGTAGTCCTCAACATCTTCTGAGGCTTTACTCACACCATCCTTTTTGTCTTTAACGTCCTTGTCCTTACGCCTACATGTTGCGTCTTTGTGTGTGTCGCTTCTGCAGATACTACACCACGCTTTCTGTCGACATGCTTTCGCTCGATGGCCTTTTGTACCACACTTGAAGCATACTATCTCTGTGTCGTCCCTGACCCAGCCACGTGCACTCGTCTTTGGGGGCTGCCGTCTGGTCTTCCCTTGAGTTTTCATCACGCTGTCGCTCGACTCAGCTGCTTTTATCTTTTCTGTTTCTTCAAAACTACGCAGTTTAGTCTTGAACTCCGCGAACGTGATTGTGTCATCTGTATGCGCCACATGTATTGCGAACGGCTTAAAACTCTCAGGCAATCCCTTCAAGACCATAGCCACTAGCAGTCCATCTCCTAACGTTTCACCTGCGTTTCGCAGTGCCGTGATGGCTGTCTCTGCTCTGATGATATAGTCCATTACACTTTCATCATTTGCCTTTTGAAGCGATGTCAACATGGTGTACAAGCTGATTATGCGGGGCTTTCCCCTCCCTGCATAATACCCTCTCAATATTTCCAGGGCTTTTCTTCCGTTGTTGGGCGCATCCCTCATAACTAGTGAGAGGCTTTTATCATCTAACAGTAAAATCAACTCGGCATATGCGTCCGCATTTTTCTTTGCATCCGCTGCTATCTCGGCTTCTGACTGCGGTTCTTTTAGCACCGTGTCCTTTAGCCCTGATAAATGAAAATGTCCCAACATTTTGGTCTCCCAAAGTTCATACTTAGTCTCATCTCCGTCGAATGCCAGTCGAGGTAAACTGTACGTCCTCCGTTGTTCCGCCATGTTAGCACGCGGTCCGTCGCGACTTTCTAAACGGTGGAAAACAAAAAACTTTTCTCCCGAACAACTTCTGGGCCCATAACCTGTTAAGGTTACGTAGTATTACTGTTGCGGGTCAGCGTTGGGTTCCGAGGAAAAAGATAGACGAGAGATGGGATCATCTTTAGCCGTTCACGGCATATTTATTATTTTAGCTGACGACACATCAGTCTCACGGTCAGACAGCTTTTTAGTCAGAGACTACCACAAATCAACTGGGACAAACATCCTCAATACGCACACGCGTCTTTTCTCCTTTCTTTTAGTATACACTTTCAGTGCCCCCTTGTGGCATACACATATGCATAACAATGAACAGTATAACATTATATACAACTGAGGACATAATGAACATATTTTAACAACTCTAATCAGCTAAGGAACTCAAAACACCTGCAAAGGCCTTTAAATGGTCTCTCAGTCAAGTTCTGTAAGCTACACAATCATGGGGAAGACTACTGACAGTTGTCCAAAAGACGACCATTGACAACTTGCACAAGAAGTACAAGACACAAATGGTCATTGGAAAAGCGGCTGGCTGTTCACAGAGCTCTGTGTCCAATTAATAAAGAGGTGAAGGGAAGGAAAAGATGTGGTAGAAAAACGTTTACAAGCATTAGGGATAAACGCACCCTGGAGAGGATTGTGAAACAAAACCCATTGACAAATAGTGGACTGCAGCTGGAGTCAGTGCTTCAAGAACCACTACGCACAGACGTATTAGTTTTAGAGCACTTCAGGAAGTTTTAGAGCACTTCATGCTTCCTGCTGCTAACCAACTTTATGGACATGCAGATTTCATTTTCCAACAAGACTTGGGACCTGCACACAGTGCCAAAGCAACTAGTACCTGGTTTAAGGATAATGGTATCCCTGTTCTTAATTGGCCAGCAAACTTGCCTGACCTTAACACCATAGAAAATCTATAGAGTATTGTGAAGAGGAAGTTGTGATATGCCAGAGCACACAATGCAGAAGAGCTGAAGGCCAATATCAGAACGACCTGGGCTCTCATAACACCTGAGCAGTGCCACAGACTGATCGACTCCAAGCCACGCCACATTGCTGCAGTAATTTAGGCAAAAGGAGCCCCAACTAGGTATTGAGTGCTGTACATGTTCATACTTTTCATGTTCACACTCTTCAGTTGGCCAAGATTTCAAAAAATCCTTTCTTTGTATTGTTCTTAAGTAACATTCTAATTTAAGAGATACTAAATTTGGGACTTTCCTTAGTTGTCAGTTATAACAATAACATATATATATAATTGTCTGGAACATCAGAATAATTTATTACCACATGGCCTTGTGTTTAATTCATATTATGAATTAAATGTTTTGAAAAAGATTTAAGGATTTGGATTTGGAAAGGATTTGGAAAATAAGGACTTGATTTAAACAATGTTGAATATTATTTAAGCATTTCTGTATCTAATATAAATCTACATGTATTATTATCTTCATGGATTACAGTGGACAACCATTTCAAAACCAACAAAAAAGCCCCAGCACCTGCCTCCTTTTTTCCTCAGTCCATTTGCATTATTGGGATATTTACATGGCAAACAGCACATGTGAAACACAAAAGCAGTAAAGATACGTAAGCTGTTTGCAAACACACAAACATTCAATCATCTCCATTTTTGTTTTTTGACCTTTTCCAGACACACACCCATGAAAATACCAACAACAACAACAACAACAAAAACTAGTGCTAGTGTGCTTAATGTATAGTGATGGTTTTATTATCTTGGGTGATGGGGGTTCTGCCACCTGTTTTTCACCTTGCTATCTATTCAGTTCACTTGAGTTTCCTTCACCCATTCATGAGAGATTGGATAACTAATTAGCAGCTTAATTACACCTACAGTGCTGTCCCGTAAAGCTGGTCAACTGGCGATTAAACATGTCAAAACACAGTCAGACCCTGACAGAAGCTTTTATTTTCACCTGGGTGTTTCGGGACACAAATAAACACCTGGGACGGTGACTTTTGTTTAACGGATTATCAAGGGACATTAAAGTGTTTTTATCATTACAATCGTTAGCCAGGCAGAGCAAATGCACAGTGACTGATCATAACATTGCTCTGCTTTTTAAAGTACAGATGATCTCTTAATGACTCTGTTGGGTACTTCTTTCTGCTACGATTAGGACTGTGATGATGATTGGGGTAATTGCAGCATCTCAGCTGATGAATAGAGACCCAGAGCAAATACAGACATTTTAAGTGGACAAAAACACATGAATCTGAAAGCAGGAACTAGAGAACTTTTGAGTATTGATGGGCTTTTTGCCAACACAAAGTCTTTTAGGACTTCAAATATATACTAACAAGTGCATCTTGGAAACATTTCACAAATTATTTTATGATTTCATGTGTTCTTGCATTTTTAATTGTGAGTATATATTTAAATTCAGGGGTTGGACAATGAAACTGAGGCTGTGTCCATACAAACACAGGCATTTTCAAAACTGCAGCTTTTTCAATGCGTTTTATCCGTTCGTCCCTTTCTTTTACGCAAATACAGAACCCGCGGTCACTGAAACCAAACCTTTGTGAAAACTCCTGCCAGGGTGAAGATTTTCAGAAACTCTGTTTGCAGTGTTGTCGTGTATAGCCTACACTGTAAAAAATATTTAGAAAAAAAGTTACCTGGTTGCCTTAAAATTTTGAGTTCATTGAAATTAAAATTTTGAGTTAATACAATGAACATTTTTTGAGATTCGACAACCTTTATTAAAATATTATTTAACGATTTTGTAAGCATATTGGGTAATTACGTGTTTTATTTCTGATGACGCAGTGAAAAATGCCAAATAGTGCTATTTTCATGATTTATCAAAATTTTTTATGTTGTTCAGATACAGTAATATTTTGAGTTTCTATTTATTAAAAACATTTCCTTCACTGTATCAACTCAAATTTTTAATTTCAATAAACTCAAAATTTTAAGGCAACCAGGTTACTTGCTTTTTTAAGTTAAACCAACAAAAAACAACAAATTTTTTTTACAGTGTACGCTGAAATTTGAGATTTTGGCTTGTGATTGCAGAATGCAATACTACGCAGGCCACTGCTTATGACAAACCTTATTTCCAGGCTTCAGGTTGGCCAACATGACTTTTCATGTTACTGCGGGTCATTAAACATATCCATTGTAAAACAGTTGTCAAATCTTTAAATTATTATTGTTTATTATTATAATACTTATATCTTATCACACATGCACACTTCTTACTGTAAAGACTAAAAGCGCTGCTTTGGAATTCAGTGAACATTAAGCCCCGCCTTCTTTTAATCTAATTGGACATCATTAAGGAGTGCTGTTGAACTTTTTAAATGGTCTATCAACAAACTACATACGTAATGGAGAACAACAATAAGAAGCATCATATATTGGGGGGACATTTTGACCATTTCCAATTATTGTGGGGGACTTGTCCACACAACATACCCTAATGAGAGACATATCAGAGTTCAGAAGAGGACAAATTATTAGTGTGCGCATCGCTGGCTCATCTGTGACCAGGACAGAAAGTCTTTGTGGTGTATCGAGAGCTCTGGAATCCAGGGTAGGGTGACCATATTTTGATTACCAAAAACCAAGACACTCGGCCCGGCAATGAGATACTCAAATGATATTCGCAAGTTTACTCAAAGATTCTTTATTCATTTCAATACATTTAATGCCCCCTCTGTATGAATAGAAAATTGTTATATTAGAGCCAGGACAGGACTTGAAAACAGGACATGTCCTGGGAAAACAGGACGTTTGGTCAACCTAATCCAGGGTAATGTTTGCAAACCACCATGTAGGACATATCACATCCAACAGGAGTAACTGTCAACACAAGAGGGAGCTGTCTAAAACGGATGTCCACGTACTAATCACTCATGCCAATGTCAAATGTCAATTTCAATGGTGCCAACAGTGCAAATCTTGGGCTGAGCACAATGTGAAAAAGGCGCTCAGACTGGGATCAGTGATGGTTTGGCCTTTAATATCATAGCATTCCCTAATGTGCTTGATGGGCTATGAACCATTCTGGAGGACCATAAACGACCATAAAAGAGGATGTCATGTATAAGCATGATAATGCACCAAATCACACAGCAAGATTTGAGAGAAATGTTTGATGAACATGAAAGGGAAGTGCACATCTCCCTTGGCCTTCACAGTCACCTGATCTAAATATTTTTGAGCCACGTTGGAGTACTTTGGAGAAGCGAGTCTGAAAATGTTTTCCTCCATCAGTATCACATAGTGACCGAGCCACTGTTCTGGACAAGGAATGGCCCAAAATTACCCAGGGCACTGAAGGACTTGTATCTGTCATTCCCAAGATGTGCTGATGTTGCACTGGCCGCAAAAGGAGTCCCTACACGACACTAATACAAAACCAATTCCAAAAAAGATTGGACACTGTACAAATTATGTATAAAAAAGGAATGCAATAATTTACAAACTCATAAACTTAATATTCAAAATAGAATATAGATATCAAATGTTGAAAGTGAGACATTTTGAAATATCATGCCAAATATAAGCTAATTTTGGATTTCATGAAAGCTACACATTCCAAAAAAGTTGGGACAGGTAACAATAAAAGGATGGAAAAGTTAAATATACACAAAAGGAACACCTGAAAGACCAGTTTGCAACTTATTAGGTCAATTGGCAATGTGATTGGGTATAAAAAGAGCCTCTCAGAGTGACAGTGACTATCAGAAGTCAAGATGGGCAGAGGATCCATAATTCCCCCAATGCTGTGTTGAAAAATAGTGGAGCAGTATCATAAAGGAGTTTCTCAGGGAAAAATTTCAAAGAGTTAGAAGTTATCATCATCTACAGTGCATAATATCACCCAAAGATTCAGAGAATCTGGAACAATCTCTGTGGGTAAGGGTCAAGACTGGAAAACCGTACGTGATGTACGTTACGGGAAATCACAACATGGGCTCAGGAATACTTCCAGAAAACATTGTCGGTGGACACAATCCACTGTGCCATTTGCTGTTGCCGCGTAAATTCTATTAAAGAAGCCATATCTAAACATGATCCAGAAGTGCAGGCGTTTCTTTGGGCCAATGTTTATTAAAAATGGACTGAGGCAAAGTGGAAAACTGTTCTGAGGAAATCAAAACTTGAAGTTCTTTTTGGAAAACTGGGATGCCATGTCACCCGAACTAAAGAGGACAAGGACAACCCAAGTTATTATCAGCGCTCCGTTCAGAAGCCTGCATCTCTGATGGTATAGGGTTGCATGAGTGTGTGTGGCATGGGCAGCTTACACATCTGGAAAGGCACCATCAATGCTGAAAGGTATATCCAAGGTCTAGAACAACATATGCTCTCATCCAGACGTCGTCTCTTGCAGGGAAGACCTTGTATTTTCCAACATGACAATGCCAGACCACATACTGCATCAGTTACAACATCATGGCAGCGTAGAAGAAGGATCCGGTACTGAAATGGCCAGCCTGCAGTCCAGATCTTTCCCCCATAGAAAACATTTGGTGCATCATAAAGAGGAAGATGCGACAAAGAAGACCCAAGAAAATTGAGCACCTAGAAGCCTGTATTAGACAAGAATGGGACAACACTCCTATTCCTAAACTTGAGCAACTTGTCTCCTCAGTCCCCAGACGTTTGCAGACTAGGGGATGCCACACAGTGGTAAACATGGCCTTGTCCCAACTTTTTTGAGATCTGTTGATGCCATGACATATAAAATCGTTATTTTCCCTTAATTTTCTCTATTAAAGCATTTGATATGTAATCTATGTTGTATTCTGAATAAAATATTGAAATTTGAAACTTCCACATCAGTGCATTCTGTTTTTATTCACAATTTGTACAGTGTCCCAACTTTTTTTGGAATCGGGTTTGTAAATGATTGTGGTCTAAAACCTGGTGTTTTAGTTTTATAAAAGCAGCAAATAAGTGATGGTTAACAGGTTTGTAAAAGGTTTTAGAGCAACAGGAATATGTTAAGAAAGGTGCAATTTAATAAATCAATGCTAGATAAATATTTTAAACACTGCTCAGCTTTAATCTTAAAGTGTATGTGACCCTTTATTTCTCCCTCAGCCATATTTTTAAAAAAAATATTTTTAAATGATTGTTGCTCTTTAAATTATTATCACTTTAATTTACACAAGCAGAATAAAAACAGAGTAAAATGACTGACAAATGAAATTTGGTTACATAAACCTGGATGCAAATCACTCATATACAAACAGATCCCACACACATGCAATGTCATCTTGGCACTTTATATAAAGCATGCCTTCAAGTTAGAAGTTACAATTAAAATGCTTAAGCAATAATACATTTGCCCAAATATAATGCTCCTAAGTCAAGATACAACAGACATGTGACGTGGAAAAAAAGGACACAAAATTTGTCTTACAGTTAACATTGCATGTTTTAGATTCACAAATGTTTACTGAATATTTAAAAATAGTCTTTTTGCTCAAACACAATAATCTCGAACACCGCTGCTACATCCTGTCTTCAGTTTTGTGTGGATTCACTCTGAGAAGAAATAAAATAGTTTGTTCATAATATGCTAAACATGAGTGAGTGCAAAAGTCTTAAGTAGAAAGGTTTCATCCAAAATCAAAATTATAAAGGAGAAATAGCCATGAATGATATCTTTTATGTGCATCAAAAATAAATGACATTTTAATTAAAAACGAGAAGCCTTTCTCTGCCAAATCAACAGATGATTGTTGGTCTGTATCATGGCCTAACAAAAGTGTAGCCCAGCACCTTCTGACCCTGACCTGTCCATGATTTTACCACTCATTTGTCACTGCATCATTATAGCCTCTACAGACAACAGCCTCTTCCATGACTTTCCTTATTTACAGACCTATAGTCAAACCAAAATTTATTTTCAACATTTTCTCCCGCTATCACAGTTTATTCGCTATAATTTAGAAAATGGTAATAAAACATGACAAGAACTCAAGCACAAATTCATCTTGATAAAGTCTGATCACTTTGATAGAAAGAGATATCATGGATTACAATCAACCAATCAGCTGTTAAATTTAACTACACAATTAGATAATACCAATTTAGCTCAACCAATGACCAAGCAATGCTTCATTGTGTTCAGCTCAAAGTGTCTGAATTATTTTGCTCACAAATTTACATTTTACTGGTAGTCACTGTATGAGTGTTTTTTGTATATAATATGTCACAATTTACTTTATTTTGCTCTCCTCCCTTATAGAAATGAACTTGTCCTGCACACACTAGCTAGTAAAACATTATATCTGCTGTCTGAATAATTTTTGGCGCGACTGTAAATCCTTTATTTTCAGATGTTTCTTGTTCCTAGTGCACGTGTGTGAGACTGGATTTACCCTTTCATCCTGCAGCATGTTGTTCTCCAGACTTTAATTAATATAGTGCTCCTGAGTGGAGTACAGCCCCTGATGTACAGTACAGGTGTGATGATCGCATTGAGACGAGATAAAATGCGCAAAGGGTCTGTGCCATTATTTTTAAACAGGTAGCACGGAGTGCCCCTAAAAGTACACACAGTTGAATGAAGAAACAACGGCAACCACGCGATCAGAAAACACATGGCTACTATTATGATGAGGTAAATGGACGCGCGCTTGTTGTCGCGTTCCGCGCTCGGAGGTTCGCGCTCCAGCTGGAATTTGGCGATGAAAAACAGCTTTAAGTTCAAGCCAATCATGATAACGACGGAGAACATGTTTGCCACAAAAGTACCAAAGCCCGTCACTTTTTCAGCGATCCCAATAGTCACCAAATTATTAACAGCCACCATTAAAAACGCATAAAGCCAGTAGGCCAGAATCACCAGAAGGGTTCGGTTTCGGGTCATGCGCTGCGAGTATTTGAAAGGCGCGGCGACCGCGTGGTACCGGTCCGCCTGCGCGGCCAGAATCGCCATATAGGACAGACCCAGAAAAGTGGGAACGATATAGAGAGTGCGTGTCGGGGAGTCATAATAATCGCGTACGTCCAGAACTCCAACATAATAATAGGAGACGCCCGAGCAGATGTCACTGAGACACGTGCTGAGCATGTACATGAAGCGGTTCTCGCTGCGCAGAGATCGGTTCATCATGATGGAGAGAAACACGGACGCGTTGAGGAAAATGATGGCGGTGGCGAGAATTACACTGAAGAGAAACAAAAGCACGTTCTCGAAACTATTAAGAGGCAGCACGGTGCCAAGCCCAGCACTACTCTGAGAAATATTCATGAGTGATCATCAGAGTATCAGTGAACTGAACTCAGACGCGCGTGCGGGGCGTTTTTAAAATGAAGGGGACTCGTCGGGGCTCACGTGGCAGGTTTCTGGAAGTGTCAGGCCTGATCTTTTTTTTTTTTTTTTTTTCAAATAAATGTCTGCTTTCGTGTAAAAATGAACGCAAATAACCACTAGTTATGAAATGCAATTAAAAATTACAAATCAAACAAATAAATTAAAAATGAAAAATGTTTTTAAATATCTTTTTATTTTATTATTTTATTTTACATTTAAAGCAATTAATGGGCCAATATGAATCCTTTCATGTATGAATTATGACAACCAGCCAGGATTTTTATTGATCTTAGAGCATGAAAAACTTTGATTTTGATTCGATTTTTTTACACTTATTTTCCGAAGAGATGAAGACTTCAGTGGATGTTTTAACTGAACATAACTGTATCAAACATTACAATGATAGCACAGTAATACTGTGTGTATTTAACAAAACAATAAATAGTATGATATAAATCATGTGAAAACTATCAAATATAGGCCTACAGAAAATATAATGCAGCTTCAACTTGCAAACGCAATTTTGTTGGATACCTACTGTTGAACCAGAAAACCTCAGACTAAAGTCTACATTAATCAATTGATGTTTTCAGACTGTGGGGGAAAAAGCTAGCAATCAGGGGTTTTCAATCTCATCTGAACTAAGCAGTACTGGGAGTAACACTTTACAAGTAGGCCTAACATGCATTACGTAATCAGAGTACTTTTTGATATGACGAGAGTAAAGGATTACAAGTAATGTGCATTATGTAATCAGTAACAAGTAATGCATTGCAAGTATTGTATATTATCTAATCAGATTACTTTTTTGATGTAACAAGTAACGGATTACAAGTAACATGCATTACATAATCAGATTACTTTTTTGATGTAAGGAGTAATAGGCCTACATTACAAGTAACGTACATTATGTAATCAGACTACTTTTTAATGTGACGAGTAAAGCATTAAAAGTAGTGTGCATTGTGTAATCAGATTACTTTTTGATGTAATGAGTAAAACATTACAAGTAACATGGATTACATAATCAGATTACTTTTCAGATGTAACAAGTAATGCATTACAAGTATCGTGCATTACGTATGTTACATACTGAATGTTATGTCCTCATTCATCATGTCATCACTCTCTCATATTCGCATGCTTTAACGCCAGCACGTTAGACGTTAGCCGCGAGCACCGGCAGAGCCGTCTTGGTGGCTATTCAAAATGTTTCAACAAGACAGCAACCGCCTCAGGGCCAACAATAAAGTGATTATTTTAGGTAGTTCTTATCATGATAATCCATTTCCAAGAGTCAATTTCCTTGGATGAGATGGTTTTTATTCGTTACTTATTGACACGATGCTATAAACACACACTGACCTCCTCAAGCTTTTATTTTGGCACTTCCGGTTTTGGGCATTTTTAATATGCATATTAGTTAAATTTTTAGTTTCACCTGAAACATTTAGATTCAACATTTAGGTTTAACATTTGTTATTTAACATTTAGATTTTGCTTTTACATTTAAATTTAACATTAAGATTTAACATTTAGATTTAAAATTTAACATTTATCTGTAACATTTAATATTTAGATTTAACTATTTAAAATATCTCTAAATTGACAAATATTGTTGTAAATGTTCTTTTAAACATTGTTGGAAGCTAAATGTGAAAAAATGTTTCTGTTATTTTCAGTGTGAGCCGCTTTACAAACGGCGCTGCAGCATACATAGATAACATAAAACTTCTTTTTTGATGCAACAGCAGATTACATTCTAATAACACACATATATTTATTTACACCTAAAAGGTTACTGCAGATGAAGTATTTTCAAGACACATCAGTCACAGTAATAGTATGAATTGTAGGTGAAATACGAAGCATGTCAAATTTACTGGACAGATAATTCATTGGTTTAATTGGTTTATTTACAACAAATACTTGGGACATTTAGCAATGATATGACACGTTAGATGTTATTTCATGCTACACTTTTTTTTTTTTTTTTTTGATCTGCAAGAGTCCAGGATAGAAGGAATTGATCAGTGGCGTGCACAAGTGGCGAGCCCCTGCCCCTTTGGAAGCGAAAGCGAAAGTGCCCTTTTCGATCGCACCTTAGTGCCCCCTCGAGCGAGCAAATACAAAAATCCCTAGCGCATATTATTCCCATATAACATTATCATATAATTCATTTTTCAGTCGTATGGGATTGAGCCTCATATATCACACCCTCACACCCTTTAATCAGCACCAGTGTCCTCCATCTACTAAAGGCACATGACAATGCTCACCTTTAACCTAACCATTCCACTCTCGGTTGACTTTTCGCGTCCTGAAGATTATTTGATATTTAGTTTTCATATCCTGTTCGCCACAGTTTCGGTTCTCCTGGCAGGGTCAGTGGTCATCGGCATCATGAGCACCAGAGCCCTGCGCTCTCAGAACCGCTTCATCTTCATGTTAAACACCAGCATCAGTGACACCTTAACCGGCTGCTCTGTCTTCTACCTCGGCCTGTTTGACGTCCAGGAGGGTTACCCGTCCCGAAACGGCACTTTTTACATTTTACCATCATTTCTAGGGGTGAATGTGTTGACATTTGTGTTTGCGCAGTTAGACAGATACCTGGCAGTGTGTTTCCCTTTCTTCTACAATCTGCACATCACGCGCGGGGTCGTGATTGGCGTTTGCGCGCTCTGTTGGATTCATACATACTCACTTCTTACTATTCAAAGTGTCGTGCCTGTTGCATTTGCCGCGCAAATTAATGGATTCTCTGTCATAGTTCTACAGGTGATCGTGGCCATCAAAGTGTTAATGACCATCAAACTGTACATGATCGCGAGGCATCAGCTCAGCCGAGAGCCGCCCAGCAGCGACAAGGACAACAAGAAAGAATCGCTGCGCATCATCGTTTTTGTGGTCATTTGTTTTCTCATCTTGTGGGCTCCGTCTTTTGTGAACATCTCGGTAAAATATGTGACTAAGACTGGGCTGAGGTTCAAAAATGAAGCCACGAATCTCTTCGCGATCATGGCGCGCTTTAACGCGCTCAGCACGCCCGCGCTGTATGTCTGGGCTAGCCCGGCTTTGCGCGCGGCGGTCTGGAAGTCCGTGTGGAGTAAAATAATCAAGAGAAGAACGACAAGGTTTATTTTTGTGTCTAATTGTGTTTCTGAATGTCGAATGTTTAAATCCATGCACACACACACCTGTAAAAATACTGTAATGCCAAGTGTAATAGGCTTGTCCAAGCCTACGATTTTACAATCTAAAATGCTTCATAACTAACAAACATTATCCCCCGATTTCACAGACAAAGCTTAAACTAGTCCCAGACTAAAATGCATGTTTGAGCTGTTTTAACCCAAAGCAACTTGCACACACAAATCTCTAAATGTGCCAGTGTCACTCTTTGCACACTACTAAAGTAATGTTTTTAAAATAATGCTACTCAAATGGCCTAATACTGGATTAGGCTAAACCCTCTTTGTGAAACCGACCCTACCTAATAATATTAATAATTAAAAAAGGGAACAGAACAGAAAAAAAGCACTCAAATTCACAGATTTACGCATTTCAATTGTATAGGCCTAGTAAAATTCCATCAAATCGAATTGAATAATCTGTAGGCCTATATATTTAAAATGTTTAAATGAGTAAAAAACTATCTTAAATTATTTTGTGTAAATTATGATAGAACAAGGAAATTGTCCATTTCAGTTTGATTTGTATTCTTAAATTTAAAAACATCCTTGTTCCATTACAAAAAAATGTTTTAAGCACGGTTTACTCATTATATTCACAATTCTTAACCTGTAATTTGAATAGCCTAAAATGTACGGATTATTCAATAACATTCTGATGGAATTAAATAAATAAAAAATATTAAAGAAAATGTAAATCTTAATGAAAAGGACTTGAGTGTAAGGACGTTCCAAGAACGATGTTCTAACGTGTAGGCCTATAGCCCACATTATTTTAGGAAATTTTACTTTGTCCTAACATTTACAAAACTTTTAAAAACGTGTCGAGGTAGGGTCCAAAAATCGGAGACAAGGCATAACTAACGAAAATCCTTTACAGCTTTTTTTCCTTCAAAATCCTAAACCTTAATTTTCAGGTTAAAAAGTGTCATTAACCCCGCTGTGTGAAATCACCCACACATCTGCAGGCACATACACAAACTAATCTGTTAAACATTTCCTTGACAGTGTTATTAACAATTTAATCATCAAGCTTTGTGTGCAACCTTACATCAATGCGTTTGTGGGTTTCTTTTGAAACAGGGTGGACTCTGGCCGCGTGAAACCCAAGAAGAGAGGAGAGGGAATTGTCAGCATCGCACAGAGTTCCAGAGAAACATGAATGCTAAAGACTCTCTTCAAGACTCAACTATCTGCTGAAACAGTGAAATGATCCGAACCAATAAGAGAAAAGCTAATATTAATATACCATTATGCTCTAACAGGCTTCTTGATCGTTATTTGACACGGCTTGTTAGTCTTTTATGTCTTAGGAAAAACAAACAAACATTTGATTGGTTATTGATAAAAGTCGTGAAAAGTTAACTTAAAAAAAACGCGCTATTCCTGAAACGCGGCTGTTGGATACAAGTACGCCATTTTGAAATATATACATATATATATATATATATATATATATTTTTTTTAGGAATTTAATATAATGGTTGACAATTACAAATGTTCCAGAAACTACACCCATACAAAAAGCCTCCAGGAACTACTTTTTTTTTTTTTTTTTTTTTTTACAATTCAGGTGAATAATTTGAATGTTTTACAATAAGGACTTTTTTCTCCATACCTTCATGAACAGACTTAATCACATTAAATGTCAACATTTATGCTCAGTATATTTACACTGTTCTAGCAGGTAATGCAACTGTTACAACAATTATGTATATTCAATATATATATATATATATATATATATATATATATATATATATATATATATTTTTTTTTTTTTCTTTTTTCTTTTTTCTTTTTTTTTTCTTTTTTTTCTCTTTCCAATGAATTATTGAATGTAAACATCAAACTAATAAAAATAAATTGAAGTTACAAGTAGAGATCATAAAGTTGTTTTTCCCCCCAAAACAAACAGAACCATAAGACCATGTGTGCATCCTAAACTTTATTGGACCATTTTAATAAAACTTTTTAAAAAATATTCTCAGATATAAAGATGAAGACTAAATACTGTAAATGAAGAGGTTAACAACATCAGATCAGTGTTTATTCCAAAAAACGGAAACTGGAAGGTTAAAAATAAAACAACACTAACTGAATAGCACATCCAAATAAATGGAAAACGAATCAGGAACTCAAACTTGAGACAATACGGACCACAAAGCAGCAAGTTAAAGCCCATTTTCCAACTCAAAATGTCAAATGGATTCGAAAGGAGTCGATGCGAGCTGTGAGAACAGCTGAGGACTCTTCCATTAAAAAATTGGGTTGAGAATGAAGCTTTACAACACTGAGACCCTAAAAAACAGCCAACATGAACTCAAAACCTCCATGTAGAGCAAAAGTATACAGAGTTGTTAAACTGCAGGCTCTACGAAACCATTTGAATCTCTCATCACCTGCAGCCCACAAGTTCAATCTTCGTCAAGGCTGAGCCGATGGCCTGAGTGATGGCGTTTTGAACCGAAAATTGCGTTGAAGTTGGCAATGAAGCTCTTGCTGCATTACAGAGTTCTGTCACAGTATATAGGGTTTAAGATGCGGCGGACCAGCAATCATCTCCAGCCTTCCGCTAGAACTCTTAGTATGCTTGAAACACAAATGTAGAGTGAAAATGAGGATAAAAGAGGAGATGCAGGGTTTCACTCTCCCTTTGTGACCAAATCTTCAATGTAGGCATCCAGCTCATCGTCACTGCTGATCTCAATGTCCTGAGGAACAAAATACAAGCATTAATTTCTTACAGAAACAGAGAATTACTCATTTCATTGGCAAGAGTCAATCAAATCAAATAGAAAATTGACTTATGAGTGTAAATGTGTGTGTTTCAGACCTCCTGGACTTTCTGGAGAAGAGCGACGATGTTGGTTCTGAGTTTGCGTAGTTTCTCTTCTGATTCCCGGAGTTTGGCTTCTGCCCCGCTGCTCTTCTCCTCCACGGCTCGTGCCCGCGACTCCGCCCGCGTCTGGTAGGAATTACACAGACTCTGCAGTCCGGCCTCATACTGCTGGAAATACTCTTTCTGCAATGCACACGACACTAAATTTAGCACTCAAATCATTTAGCTTTGCTATAAAAATATCACCGAAGGCTTCTGTGAAGCGGCGACAATGGTCTGTACTCACGATGGGAAAGGCCACAAGGTCCTCAGCACTCATAGTGTTCACAGAATCTTTAGCGATTCGGAAATCCGGAGGGAAAAAATACCGTAGCAACGTCCTGTGCGAAACAAACCATGAATGTAGGGATGAAATGCACACAAAAAGCGTACAACAGAAACCAACACACCTCATCATGGTCACAAGGCCTTCTGTCGTCTCTCTGCTCGGCCCGCTCTGAGTCGTGTCAGGCTCAGCTGCGGTGGGCGGAGTCACTGAGCGTGCTGGACCCTGATTGGTGTCTGGACTTCGTGACTCTGGAGAGGCTGGACGCATAAGACGGACCTCATCGCTGCCCTTAAACACCCTGAAAACAAACATTTGATGTACAAAAGTAGATACAATTTTGAAGTTGCGATCAAACGGAAGCAGGGCCGGAAATTAACAGGTGTTTGGGGTACCAGAAAAGAAAAAGATTTAGTTTAATTGTGCTGGGGCATTTTGGGAAATTTTGGCTGTTACATATAGTTCGATTAAAGTGAAACTCAATGTAGATCGTGGCATTACATTTAGATCTGCTCATATTATTTTTTAGCACTGTTGGGGCGTTTGGCAATATAACAGGAGTAGCGACATAACTTTCCTTTCATATTGTGACATTCATCAGAGCAACATCGAAAAAAAAAAAAAAAAACACAAAGTTTGGTGGAGATATTTTAACTGCACTTAATTTTATTAACGTGCGATTAACACAGCGTGCATTTTCTGTTTGATCCATGGCAAGTAGTTGGAGAAATTGAGATCAGCCATAGACGAAAAGGATGCAGCAGCAAACATTAATAGGGAAAGAAAAGGATTAACAATAGCATTACTCTGAAACAAGTGCAGTCATAGCCTACATAAGCTACCACCGAGCACATTCTCTGCAGTCCGAGAACGATGCACTGAAGCTCACTCTCGCTGAGTTAAACCACTAACACATCAACACTTACAGTACATGTGGTTTATTGAACTAAATTCATTACAATCGGCTAAAATGAATACGCAGCAGGTTACTTTTCCGAACAAGAGCGCTCCCAAGTGTGTTTCTCACAAAATACTACAGTTCAATAGGGAATGTGCATCTCTTAAAGGGGCCGCACTATATTCCATCTCTTAAAGGGGCCGCACTTTATTCAATCTCTTAAAGGGGCCGCACTTATACAATCTCTTAAAGGGGCCGCACTATATTCCATCTCTTAAAGGGGCCGCACTATATTCCATCTCTTAAAAGGGCCGCACTTTATTCCATCTCTTAAAGGGGCAGCACTATATTCCATCTCTTAAAGGGGCCGGACTTTATTCAATCTCTTAAAGGGGCCGCACTTATACAATCTCTTAAAGGGGCCGCACTTTATTCCATCTCTTAAAGGGGCAGCACTATATTCCATCTCTTAAAGTGGCCGCACTTTATTCCATCTCTTAAAGGGGCAGCACTATATTCCATCTCTTAAAGGGGCCGCACTTTATTCAATCTCTTAAAGGGGCCGCACTTATACAATCTCTTAAAGGGGCCGCACTTATACAATCTCTTAAAGGGGCCGCACTATGTTCCATCTCTTAAAGGAGCCGCACTATATTCCATCTCTTTAAGGGGCCGGACTATATTCCATCTCTTAAAGGGGCCGCACTATATTCCATCTCTTAAAGGGGCCGCACTATATTCCATCTCTTTAAGGGGCCGCACTATATTCCATCTCTTAAAGGGGCCACACTATATTCCATCTCTTAAAGGGGCCGCACTTATACAATCTCTTAAAGGGCCCGCATTATATTCCATCTCTTAAAGAGGCAGCACTATATTCCATCTCTTAAAGGGGCCGCACTTATACAATCTCTTATAGGGGCCGCATTATATTCCATCTCTTAAAGAGGCCGCACTTTATTCAATCTCTTAAAGGGGCAGCACTATATTCCATCTCTTAAAGGGGCAGCACTATATTCCAACTCTTAAAGGGGCCGCACTATATTCCATCTCTTAAAGGGGCTGTACTATATTCCATCTCTTAAACGGGCAGAACTTTATTCCATCTCAAAGGGGCAGCACTATATTCCATCTCTTAAAAGGGGAGCACTATATTACATCTCTTAAAGGGGCCGCACTATATTAAAAACTCCCTTTATTTATATTCTTAAAATGAGAGAAATCTCTGCTTGTTCTGAATTTAAGCTTAGGGTTAAGAGACATGAACTAGTTCTTTGTGACCTTTGATGTCTAGCCTTCATGTTTGGAGTATGGTTTCACTAATAATAAATGTACATTTGCATAAGGCATGCATATTTGTCCATACCTATGTTGATTAGAGTATTAAAAACTTAAAACATTAATTTAAGGTAAATTTAGCAAAGGTTTAGAAAAATGTGCGATTAAATTGCGATTAATCATGAGTTAGGTCATGACAATATGCGATTAAACGTGATTAAATACTTTAATTGATTGACAGCCCTAATATATATTATATTATATATATATATATATATATATATAAAACCAAATTTATAGCTTTATAAACTATAATAAGTGAGAGTAGATGCCTCTTGCGGATCAAAAAAATAGAGCTTGGCAACAAACTCAAGCTCCTCCAACATTTTAGCCTAGAAATCTAGACGCACCCTAGCGGCAGCAAATTTAATTTGCCCGCAAGTGTGGTCTAGCAACTCTCAATTCCTATCTGAGCTGTATTCCTCAGAATCTGGACGGCCCAATCACATCGTGTATAGAGCATAGGTATAGAGTCGGCGGGCGGGGCCATAATGACGACGGCCGAGTTGCGTTTGCGTGCTTCTAGTAACACAGAAACTGGCGAACGGCGGCGGTCTTTCGAATCAGCTCTGCCCGCGCCTCCGGAAGACTTGGAGTTAAGCTTTCCTCTGAGAAAAGAACAAAGAGCGGCACTGAAGTCATTCTTAAAAAGGGAAGATGTGTTCGGAGTTTAGCCGGCCGGATACGGCGAATGTTTAATCAGTCAGCGAGCTCCCCTTCACCGTCGTTGCTCCGGTTGGTGTACCGCTATCCTATCGCGTGCAGAGGGAGTTTGAAAGACAACCGTTTATCCGCCCCTCGGACTGAGCCCTGTCTATGGTGAGTTTCCAGACCAAACATCTTGATGTGGGTCTGGCTTGTCACGCTACCAACATTTCTCTTTAAAAAAAAAATCGTTTCTACGTTCTTCAAGCTTTAGGTCAGACGCTCTTCCAGCAGAACTAACTAATAACTCTGTACGGGTATTACCGGAAGCCAGTGATTATAGTTTATAAAATTATAAATATGGATATTTTTCTTACAAAAACACATGAGCTGTATGGAGTATGTTTATGATGATGGAGCACTTTTCTGCTTCTCTCTTCTTTAATTCTCACATTGACAGTAAATCACATGCAGAACTTCTGCGTTTTTATGGGATTGCTTTCTCAAGCTAATTGGCCCCGTTTACTAAACCTGGCCCTTGGTGTAGTACGTCATATATGTGCCACATATTGATGTATGTATGATTGTGCATGTACCAGCGATCTCTGGGAGTGTTCATGGGAACGTAGTCGAACTTGACTTTCCAGCGTACAGTGTCCTTTCCCGTCTCTACTGCGGTCACACGACCCGTGAACCACTCGCCGTTCACCTTCGCCTCTACCTGCATGCCTTTATCTACAACACACGTTTATTAGATCTCGACCACACAATTCCATGCATCTCTTTATTATCCAAAATGATATACATATATTACCTTTCTGTGCATTATTTTTGGTCACATCTTTCTTCAGATCTTCATTAGTGCTATTGGTGATAACCTGAGAGAGAAATTCAGATCAATTAAAACTGTATTGCGTGTGAATTCAGTGGTATGAATGTTTTTGTACCTCAGTGTTGGTCTGTTTGACTGTTACTGCTGCTGGTGCTGGTTTTTTTTCCACTGCGGTTTTTCCTCGATTCTGAACAGCCGCTGCCATCTTTGATTTTTTGGGTTGAGGTTCATCCTCTTCTGACGCACTGTCTTCTTCATCCTCCTCTACTTCTTCCTCTTCCTCCTCCTCTTCACTTTCTTCTTCCTCCTCCTCATCCTCCTCTTCTTGGACTCTGCCCTTCTTTAGGTTTCCTTTCTTGCTGGATGGAGTTTGTTTGCTAGCAGTCTTGGCGGACGATGGCTAACAGAAAAACAGTTCATTGTGATTTTTTAGAAGATTAGGGCTGTCCCCAACTAAGGATTTACACATTCGAGTCAGAATTGTCAAATCTCTCTTTGGTCGACCGATAGTCGAATCATCTATGCGTGTGTGTGAATGGGTTGGGAGGGGCACGACTAGTCAGCAGGAGTAAAACTATTTTTATTTTCCTTTACACACTGCACACAGCAACAACTTTTAATAAAGCGACCAAAACTGCCTGCCAACTGACAGACGAACTGACAATGGCTTTCTTATTTAGGTTTAAATAGCCTAAAAGGTAATGTGGTGGATAAACCTTCATAAAACGTTTTCAAATAACATGTTAAAGCCGCGATTAAAATACAGAACATCACACAAATATATAAAAGAACATTTTGATAAATAAATCACACAAAAAAAACCTGCCTAGTGAGGAAAAGAACACTGAGTGCGTTTACATGCATGTTCTTAAGCCGATTGTGCCTAAAGGGGGTCTCAGGATCTCAAACCAGACGCGCGAGCTCAATTTTGAATCGACTTTGACAGAAGAGCTGCACGATGGGTGTATCATGTAGCACAGGCTGAAATCAGTATGCACATTGACGATCTGAGGGAAATATAATATGAATTTTATATAAAACCTTGAAATTAAACAACTTCCTGAGTCGCCGCGGACAGGCACCGAATGCCGCCGCAGGTGTGTGTACACTCATTGAATGTGAACTGCGAGTGCAAAGCTCAGTGCACTTAAAGGGGTCGCACACCGGACGCGAAGCTCAGCGCCGCACCACGTCTTAAAAATATTGAGCACCCCTATATTGCCAAAATGGAATGATCCTCATTTCATAACACCCGTGAAGATTTGACCGTGAGATCAGCGGTCGAATCCGGCTCCGCATTTCGGCGACTATTCGGGGTCACCCCTACACAAGATATGTAATGTTTGAGTTTATGTATGTGTTACTGTACTGTAGACGTCTTACCGTAGCAGTGCGGCTCTGCATGGCACTTCTGCGAGCTGGCGTCTTTGAGGGCGGCGGTGGGGCCGGGGCTACGGGTTTGGAGGCGTTTTTTGTTGCCTTGGGTGCAGGAGCCGACTTCGCTTTGGGTGGAGGAGGAGCTGGTGGGGTCCGCGTAGGTCGTGAAGGGGGCGTTGATTTAGGGGGAGGAGTTTTTGCTATCTGTGGCTGACTGACAGCTTTTCTGACCACAGCAGGGAGAGGTGGAGAACGTGGGCGGGGTGCTGCTCGCTGGGATGAGCGGGTCGGCTATAAGGGATAAAACATTAAAAAGAATAACAAATAGCTTGTTAAAACTGTTAAAAAAAACACCATGGTCAAATTTACCTTCTCAAAAAAACCAACTGTAAGACTGAAAAAACTAGTATATGCCGAAATGTCTGAATGAAGAACAAAGACTCTCTGAGAAAATAAGGAAATTAACATCTGAACTGTCCCTCACACACCACTGGAGACGCAAGTCTCACCTCACTATCAGCTAATCTACATCTTTCCCTATTGACTCCCTCTCCCCCAATTCATTCCCTCTCTCATGCTGAGATCACTGAAAATGCATCCAGAATCTCTATATTACAATGTCAATCCACACGATCGAGTATCATATGTGTTTGATATCGTTTGAAATGTCTCAGTGTGACTGGTACAAATATCTCAACTCCACAGAAGTTAACCAAAAGATAATCAATGTTTTAAGAGTTTAAAGATATCTTGTCTTAGTTTGGTGGGTGTGGCTTTCAGCCATTTGGCCTTTGCATCAATACAAGTCTTGATCAATGCAAATTCCCATTGTGAGCTTGTGTTAACATTTGAAAGAGTTTGTGCATTTGTTTCTGGGTATTTAAGGAAATGTTGCAAAGAGCTCAGGGCTTGACACTTTAAACCGGTCAGCCCGTAATGTTGGATGTCTCAAAATAGCCAGCATTATGTAGTTTTCAGAAGTCAGGTATACATTTCATTCTTTACTTCAGACTATTTGATGTTATATATGGATTACCTTTGAATTGATTATGTAATTGGCTTTATACATTTACCTGACTGTTAAATAAATTGTTACACTTTGATGGATTCTGACTTGCTCTGGAATTATTCAGGTTGGGTATAATTTCAACAATGGGTTAAACGGAATAATTAAATGTGTACTTAAACTATTAAAAATGAATGACCAAATAACCAATTGGCATTCTAACCCAAATTCTAAATTCTAAATTAAATGGAGTCAGATAACGAGGAATTGGAATAAAATCCCCTTTTCCCCGCTGAAAAGACGAACGCGCAGCGAACTTCACCCGCCGATCGTTAGCCTCCATTGGGACGATTTGGGCGGCCTTACACAACTATATTTTGCATTAAGAAAATTAATTGGGCCTATTTTTAGGACCATTATTTTTATGACATTTGAGCATATTTTTCCAGTTACCAAATTGTAATGTAAACACAAATATATTATTTAAAACTAGTAAAACAAGTACTTATATATCAAGGTATATATATATATATATATATATATATATATATATATATATATATATATATATAAAAGTATATAACCACTTGCACTAATTTTTTTGTGATTCATCTCCAAACATCCAGACACACATATACTATACCTGAGGTGTGCGGTCTTCTGTAGGTTTTGCACTGACATCTAGAGGAAGCCGTTTTATATCTGTTGCTGATTTTATTGTTGTGGTTTTCTGAATTAGGAGAAATAAAGCATTATTTGAAACAAAAGCAGACAGAGAAGAAGCTCATCAGAGAGCTGAGACGACAGACAGACCTGCAGGGACTCCAGTTTCTCTTGCTGCTGACGGATTTTATCTGACAGATCTTTCTGTTTGTCCTCTGACGACTTTATGTCTTTTTTCAAAACGCCAACGGGCAAATTCTGCCTCTGCTCAGACGCATCGCACCTAATGGTACAGAACAACAAACAAAACGATAAGAAAGAAACGGTCTAAAATGGTTTGAAGGCTTCTGGTGTCTAGCTTCCCAACCTGTCCTGGGTCCCGTCTGGGTTCATGAGACACACCCAGCTGTCCGGGTACCGTTTGTCCACGGCATCCATCTGAAACGGCAACGTCCGCCATTTCAAACACTTATCTACAGGAAGATTAAAAAAATAAATAAAAAAAAACGTATAAGAAATTATATTTGTACAAGGATATTCAATTAAATTTCTGTATTTTCTTCTGAGCGGAGGTCCAGATAATACATTTTTGGAAAAGTTATACATTTCCATTGGTAGGCAGTAGTACTTTGTAAAAAAAACAAAAAACAAAATCCTAAACAGTCAAAAAAGTAATCAAAGATGAGGATATTGGCCCTCAGAGCCAAAGCAGAGTCATAAAAATGAACAGAAATTCACTGATTGAGATATGGATATGATTATTAAAAAGGAAAGATCAGATGTTTTATCAGGTTATTATTTTTTTAACATTTAGATACATATGTAAGGCAAAAGGCCATGTGACAAATAAAATATCCTGTATGGGTGGTTCAGGGTTTTCCTCTTTTTTTATATTTTGCTTGGACCATTTTTATATTTTGCTTAAAATAATTACCAACTAAAAACAAAATAATTGGCTTTGAAGTTAGGATCAAATCAGTAACCCGGAGTATGATCAAAATATGTTTTTATTAGGGATGCACGGACATAAATTTTCATTTTGCAGAATCGGCACAGTACAGCCACACACAGAGGTGCGCGTTTTAGCAAATTGATTCCCCTTTTGCATCTCCGTGCGTTTGAACAGGCACACACTCATGCACAAAAAGTCAAAATACCAGTCTCTGCAAGCGTTCTTGACAGTAGGTTATGTCTTAAAAGAGCATAAAGGGTTGAGAAAGAAATCGGATGCGTGTTGTTTTATTGGATCTGTACATTTGGTCTTAAAGTGACAGCAGCCTAATATTCCTGCTGTCATTAATGCTAATTAAACAACAAAACACAGCTTTAACAAAGATTAATTTACACAATGAACACTACAGTGTTATTTTACATGTCAGACCTAATTACACCATGTCTGTAGCTGAATACACTAGTTAGAGTTATGTACCTTTTTTACACTGTATTTATTTATGCGTAGTGTCTTTGATCTTCACCCTATTGCTTGTATTTTTTAAATTCAGTCTCATTATAATAATTGAATGTTCAAGTCTAATATTAACACAAACAAAAATAACCTAATTTAAAAAATTATAATTTTAAAAAGCATTTTCGTTTCGGCCTAAACTTTTCATTTAGGTGCATCCCTAATTTTTACATATAAATGTATTTCTGGCATGTTAAAGGATGCGCTGACAGTGAGTTTATGTTCGTACCGCACTGGATGGTAACTGGTATCTCCATGGCTCTCCGTCGGCGAAACCGAATCTCATTTGATGGGACGGAGTTCCAGTTGGCCGACAAATAGCCAAATTCATCCCAGAATTTCACTATACCCTTCTGAGCTGTTGAGGGAAACATTGAAATTAGTTACATTTATAACAAAATATATTTTGTAATTTAAGTGGATATTTAATATATGTCTGTGCATTTTATCAACAAAAAGACCAAACACACACACACACACACACACACACACACACACCCACCTATACCGATGTCCTTCCAGTACTGGGCGAGATATTCTCCCATGGCTCTAAGTAAGTGTCTGTATTCTTTAGCGTCTGCAAAGTCCTGCTTGTTGTGCGTTGGCTCGAGCACTAGATAGGGAACATCCACCACTCCTACAACACCTCCACAGGCCCTGACACACACAGAGACCCAGACAGTGGTTATCCACACTGTTAATGCTACTCTAACACCTCAGCTTGTATACTGTAGCCTGTGTGTGATTTCCACTCACATTCCTCCCTCCAGCTGTGGTCCCGTCTTCTCGTACATCTTAATGAGGCGGCTGCAGTTATAGACAAACATCCCATCCTGGTCTCGTCTCTCGATGTTCACGCCAAATATAAAGTTCAGCTCCTTGGGTTCTTTCAAAGCTCTGAAACGGGAAGAACAGACAAAATGCTGCTTTGAATAAATGTGTTTTCAAGGATATGAGGATGTCATTATGCAGTGAAATGAAGTCATATGTGATAACTAGAACACATCTTTAAGAGGTCAGTTTGTTTGTAGGGGTGTGTATTACTTTTGTTTGGATGCATGGATGGCTTGTTTTCTAGTAGCTTCGGCACGTAACGCCACAGCCGAATCCTGTGCCTTTCTCAGTGCGGCCTGAAATCATATGAGAAGACCATGAAAGAAATGTATTTAAAAAACCTGCACACTAGGGCTGGGACAACGCGTCGACGTCATCGATGACGTCGACGCAAAAAATATGTTGACGCAAAATATGCGCGTCGATTCGTCAGACTCAAAATAAAGATGGCGGCGCCTGAGAGTAGTAGCAACCATAGATGTACATAATAAAGTATATTATGTAATTAAGTATATTATTTATTATGTATATATATGGTAGCAACACGAGTGGCTCCTCAGACTTTCAGAAGTGCAAGGCTTGCGGGTTGGCCACAGTCTATGGGGTTGGCGCGCGGTGCGCACGGAGCATCACAGGCATGCGCGCACGCGTTTTGTTGTCACGGCTACATAAACAAATTTCTGCAAACAGGAAGACAGATGTTTTGGTAATATTTGATGTATTTTAATCACAAAAACAAACGTTTGCATCAAGTGAAAGCATCAGACACATTGGCTACGTTACCTACATAATAAGGTGTTTTAAATTTAAAATGTTCAATGTCTAATCGCGCTGATGTGACCGAGGGTATCCATCCTCTAAGTGAGCAGGTTCATCCCAGGACTATTCCGGTTTTAAACGGAGTATTGGCGCCCATAATGCACTCTACATGTAACTGTTTTCACTGTCATGCCGCGGATGCGCGTGGCGTTTCTGTTGCGGGTCAGCCACGGGGCTGCGTGGCGTTCTCTCTGCCTTTGCACACTAGAAGGGTGTCTGACGCGGCGCTGCTGCTGCTATTGATGCGGAGGGAAGCCCTATTCCTAATGTTAAACATAAATAGCCTACTGATACAGCAAAGAAAACGTCGGGAGTAGCCACATATCTATGGTATTGACGGCAAAATAGGCTACAGAATATTTCGTTCTGTATTGACAGTTGCAATATTTCAAAATCGATAATTGTCGTTTTTTATTATTACAATTAGGCCTATATCTGCATTTATGTAAACCTACAGACTTTCAAACATGAAAATGTAATTTAATAATATGTATTCGTGTCAAAATGATATATAAACATCTTTTCCTATTCTATTTTGCCTGGAGACGCTCCCAACACGCGTGAAAAATAGGCGCTCTTCTATTTCCAGCATGCACGCGTTTTCCGCGCGTCACAGTCAGTGTGCAAACTCCAACCTGTTTACATGGGAGCCGGACACGGACATGCCACGCAGCCGAGACGCTCACGCTTGCAGTGTGTCCCCGGATTTGATTAACCAACTTGTTGATATTTAATCGATGGGCATAGCCTGTAGGCTGAGTTGCATACATAGAAAAATCGTATAATATGTTTCTTTGTTGTAGGTTAATACTTATTTATTTGTGTGTGTGTGTCTGTGTCTGTGTGTGTAGCCTACTTTATGTTTTCAAGGTTTTATTGAATGCATTGCTCTTGTATAGTCTTACTTTGGAATTTTAAGAGCAATAAACATATATTGCAATGTTAAGGAATTCGTTTTTTCATTCAGATAATTAAATCAACATGTATAAATTGCTATTAGGCAATTAATGGGGAGATAATCGGTAATCGAATCGAATCGTAACCGAATCGGACAGGAAAAATTCATCGTTAGATTAATCGATGCATCGAAAAAATAATCGCTAGATTAATCGTTTAAAAAATAATCGTTTATCCCAGCCCTACTGCACACCCAACAAACTCTTAAGTGCAATTTAAGTGGGTGGTCGAGGTCTTACTCTGGCTTCTTTGGATAAGTCATCCCCAAGTTTTAACTCCAGGGCACGAGCTTTACTCTCGGCTTCCCGTGCCTTCTCCTCAGCTAGAAAGGAAGTCACACATACGTACAAGTCAAGTCACATTTATACAATACAGATAACAGTAGGGGTGCCCCCTAATAGGTAACAGCTAATCAATTAAAAGTTAGTTACAAGAAGAGGCTTAGTCAACAAAAAAGTATTAGTCGGTTAGACTCAGAAAAAACAACAACTCAGTAAAGCCCCTTTCACACTGCACGTCGGACCCGCAATATTCCCGGAACATTGCTGGGTCGCCTTCTGTGTGAAAGCACCACGTCCCGGGATTGATTACCGAATTCGACCCGGGTCGGGGACCTAGTAATATTGCGGTATTCGACCCGGGACGAGCGCTGTGTGAACAAAAGCCGAAACTAATGCCGCAACGTGTACGTAGTTATCGTGCGACTCCTAGAGCTTGTTTTTTCAATAATACAACCCTGCAGTGCCAGAAGAGCTAGTCGGTGTTTTAAACGCAGAGAGTGTTCGTATACAAAAGAAACTAAAATTAAATAAGCAGAAATGTGTGCAAACTGGTCGAGACCACGGAGCTCCTTACTATCCGCGCTGAAGCTGAGATCGCTCGCCATTATTCGTCACATCAGGATGTCACGTGTCAACTCGACCCGGGACCGTTAAGCGTTGTGTGTGAAAGCGCACATATTACGGTATTTCGCTGGCAGTGTGAATGGACCAAATCTAGCGGCCCGGGAACAAATGCCGGGTCGCATTATCCGTGTATTTGCCGGAATCGCAGTGTGAAAGGGGCTTAAGTGACGAAGCTGCGCAGCCTGTGAGGGACAGATTACATATAAAAATATTAGTGCTGTCAGTGTTAACACGTTAAGAGAGGTGCATGTCAGGGTACGTCGTAGGCCACGTTTGCAACACAGCCAATACACTCGCCATAGAAAAATTAATTGGGCTTTTGAAGTCGGGAGTTTATCAGTATCACACTGAGCATCTACAGCACCTGGGAGAAATGTCCATTCTAACTCTTGAACCCAATTCTGCTTCTGTTTGTGATCAGGCGATGTTACGCTGTTAAACTCTGGGAAAGTGTTCAGTGATCCCGTAATTAGATTCATTCACCGCTAATGTAAAGAAGGCCAGACGGATTACACCACACATATCAGAGAGAATAGACTCGCATTGCATTTTTAGTGAATTGTTTGTTCCAGTGTGCGCTTTGCTTTACACCACAAGCTCTGCTGTATTCTGCGACTATTTCTGAAGAGCGCAGTGTTGGTGACGTACAGGAGTCCACACACACTCAGGAAGGATAATGTTTGACTTGTCGTGTATGTTGTTGTGTTTATTAATCAGGTTTATTCATTCAAAGCAGCTGATTTAAGACTTTATTTTGGCTTCTCTGTGTTGTCCTGTTCAGTATCGCAGCTTGACCTGGCTAAAATAAAATCTTGTTGTTGTTGCTCTGTACACACACTATACACTGTGAATTGTTTTATTCTATAAAGGTTTTTTTCATGGGTACTTAGGGGTGTATAAATGTATTACTTAATACAATTACATGGACTCCTTACATTTGGTTTCTTGGTGTCCTTTTGGAGTCTCCAATGATCCTTGGGTTGCAAAATTAAATTAAATTTTGTGATTGTTTACTTTGCTGAATATAGCAAATGATGACCAAATGAATACGTTTAATGAGATAAATGGCGTATGCTTAATTTTACGATAAGTGTGCGATTAATTGTGATTAAAAATTGTAATTGATTGACAGCCCTAAAATCTGACGGGCACAGGACTGCCCACTATGATGACTAGACCCTCCAGTTTATTATACAAATATAATAATATTTGCTAAATAACAGTTGTTTAAAAAAAAAAAAAAAATTATAACATCTCAAATACTGAAATTAATTAAATGTGTTTTTTACAGTCTGTCTCTTGCATAAAACATGAAGAGTTTGATTGACAGCTGGGTTAGGCAATTAGGTGTCAGGCTGTCTCATGTATGTGATGCGGCTCACGCCATGAAGTGTGTTTAACTATCAGCATAGCCTATACTTTGCAGTTGTGTGATAGAGAAACAGCAGTGATACAAAATTCTATAAAAAGGACTTTTAAACAGAAATCGCATTAACACGGGAGAGAACCCATCCATCAGGTCACAAGAAACGCTAAGACTTTTCAATTCCAAGCGCAGGCTGACTCTGTAAAGCCGGGAACACGCCATCAGTTTTTATCAGTCGTGACAGTGTAGGGGTAAAGTGCACGACACTAAGTTGACACAATTGAAACTGCGGTTCAAATCCGCATTTTGCCGAACTCTATGTACTTCCTTTTCTCATCATATATCAGATCGGAAAGATTTACTTTCATATTTGAAAAGTGGAAATAAAGTGTCTAACGTTTGTTGTAACCGCTGCTCATGTTTTGTATGTGGTTTAGTTTTGGTTTATGTAGACAGTTACTGCTCACTTTTGCCCAGGCCCGACCAAAAATAAAATGCTGTCTACGCCACTGCCTAATATATATATATGTGTGAAAAGACAAAAGAAGAGGAAATGGGAAAGATACAGATGTGATTTGATTGTACAGCACAATGTCTTATTCACTCACTTCACTGAGCCCAGTCTAAAACCATTTGCTTTTACCCCTCTGTTACAATCTTTATCAAAGGAAGGGCGAGATCATACATTTACAAGCATGCCCATTGGCTGCAGGCCTGTATACTTTTAAAACAAGCAAGCTACACTTGTGGATCAGTATTTGTGGAGCTTATAAAAGCAGAAATGGTCAGATAGAGGAAATGCCATAACAACCCACAAAGCCTGAAGTCAACTTCCCTTAACACCCGCGTGCGATTCTAGTCCAGTTTGAGCTATCTGTGTGGGCTGGTGTTGAACTCACCGAGTTTCGAGAGGTGATCCGCCTTCTTGACCTCCTGCTCCGCACGGGTTTTAAAGCGTGTCGACGTGTATTTGTACATCCTAGAAGTCAAAAGAACAGAATGCACCGCTAAAATGAGTGTATGTCAGGCTGTTCTGTACAGGATTTTGTTTTGCTGCTCCCTCTGAAGGAGTTACAAGAACGCTCCACTATAAAACTAGTTCTTGTTCACAACATTAAGAGGTCAATTTAATGTGAAAACACCCTGAGACTGTGTATATGTTTGCAAAGTTGACATTTTCATGTTTACCTAGGGTTATACAAGCAACAGGACAATCTCTTAGTTCGAACTTTGTGACCCTGAATGAAGATCCTCATTCTGGGGTCGATGTACAGGACAGCAGCATACGCACGGAAGGACCTCCTCTCTGGCTTTCTGTTCATAACACAAACGTACATTCAGCATCATCAAAAATGTCCAACATTATTTTAACATGCCACACTGCTGGAGGGCCACCCTTCTGTAGAGTTTAGCTCAGAAAGAGTCTGGAATTTCAAATCAGAAATCAAATCAAAATGCGAAAGACTGTCCCATGTCTTTAAAATGCTAAAGTGCAGTGCCCTCAATGCACACTAAACCCACACTACCTCACTTACCACTTCACAATGGTAAGTGTATCCCATCATGCATTATGTTACCATGCCACAAAATGTCGAGGAAAACATTCCACTGTTAAATTAATTAGATAGGCTATTACATATAATTTGGTAGTAAAACAAAGTGTTGCACATTTTATTGGTGCGAAGATGAGCAGGCAATGTGTATTTTGTACGATTTGTAACCACTTTTTATCACTTAATTAGAAGCACAATTTAAAAATTTAGACATTGAGAAGTTCATTTTAAAATACAAAGTATTGAAAATAAAAAAGCTCTGTAAACACTTGAATTTTGCAACACTATAAGTGTGTCCCTTGGCGTAATCAAAGGTTATATACACACTTGCAGTCTTCACACCTATTTAAACACTTGGCCCAAATACAGGAAATGCATCATGCAACTGCAAGTGTGGATAATTGGTCAGGACTAGCTGGTTTAAATGTGCTTTGCTTAAGGGTTAGGGCAAAAATCATGATTATTTAACATGGTTATTGGTGGGCGATATAATCAAGAAGTCTTATTTTAAGAAATTTCACTATCATTACTTCCGCAAAACATTTTATTGCACTTTTAATAACAATATTCAAAGGCGGCATTGAATGCACAGATACAATAATTTTTATCAAGAAGGTATGTGGCTCAGGTAAGGGCAAAAATCCTCTACATATGGTTTTACATGTCCAATTATTACCCTAGGATTTGTCCCTAGAATGAAATGGGCTGTTATTACCTTATTTGGAAGGGTCATGAATAATAATGGTGTGCTCTGCTCTGATTGGCTGTTTCACAGTAAGGTTCATTTCAGTATCTCACACAACTGACTTACGGCGCTAAACAAGCTTACAATTAATAATAGTACACAATTAATCTGTCCTTATAACGCAGCACATACGCACTTAATGATAAGTGCAGTTATTCAGCAAACACAATCGCAAATGGTCGAGAGAACCAATGCGCAGCGAGAGAGCGCTTGTATGCACATGGTTGCCAGAAGTAAAAGTTTAAGTAAAATGCCGGATAGAATACGTGTTCATTTACAGAAAAAACTGTTTCAGGGATTTAAATGAACTTTTCTGCACGATGTATAGCACAAACATACCATTACTAATATGGTAAGACTATTTTTTAGCGTATTGATCACCATTTGTATAACCACACACATACCATAGTTACACTATGAATTTTAAGCAAAACCATGGTTAATTGGTTACTGCTGAATAACCACAATGAACCTGTTTTATATTGATTATTATTATTATTAGTGTTGTTTGTTTTGTTCATTGTTCAGCCATGGTTAATTTATGTAATGGTAGATATATTCACTATGTGCTTTCATAGCACTCAGCTGACATGTTTCTTTGAAAGACAACAATGGGCAGGACGTGGAATAGTGTTCTCAATAAAATAAAAAATGGGCTTTTTTTATATCCGAATAATCAAAAAGATACAAATAATTATCAAAATACTTGTTAGTTGCAGCCCTCAAGATTCAACAGAGTGAGGCTAAATCTCTCTTAGAATTGAATAAAACATAATCAAAAATTAAAGAGTATAAGCAGTGAAGGTAATTAGTGTTGTAATTGCATAAGTGTAGTATATAATGAACGCAAGGCAGTGTGATATGTAAAGTGTGTAATCTTTGCGATTGTAACTTATTCTGTGTCGATGTTCATTGGATGTGGTCAAAATTAAGATTTTAAGTATCATATCATATATCAAATGGACTCACACTCCCTCTACGGGCGTCCCGGCCATCATAATGTCCTGGTGGTCTGTCTCCACATCCAACTCCGGCTCTCGGTTATCCATCAACTTCAAATTATAAACTACAACCAGAGTACCTACAAACACACAATACTCAGATTTAACGGCCCCACCAGACACAATCTGATTAACAGCAATTATTTAATTTCAGACAAAGTGCTGTAAAAAACCTACCGCTGGGTCCTTCGATCTTCTTGAACTGCCGAAATAGCTGCTCTTCGTTCTTAAAAGGAGAATACTTAAAGATAAGTTCAGTCTCAGTAGCGTATTTCTCAGTGTCTTGAGTCAGAGGCTGCTGGGTCTTCACGTCCCAACTGGGTAATGGGACGATCACCTACGAGAACAGGCCAAAAGCACTTAGAGGTTTGCTCTTCACTCAGAACGAACAAGCGTTTGTGGATGATGCTTCAACATCAGCTTCTTACCTCATCCAGACCCTCTTCTTCATGAAATGTTCGTGACAAAAACAAACACGTTAATTTGTCGTCTTTTTTGGTGAAAAGAATGAAGTCCTTTCCTATACGCATGGAACCCCTAAAAGAGACCAGGACGTTCATGTATGAAAACATTAACGACAAGACAAATGGCAGTTCATCGGTTTCTAAGAAGAGCGTAATGATACTCACGACTTTAATCCGTTTCCGTATTGGCCGATGTGAGTAGACTCTGGGAATCGTTTGCTTGATTTGCCGAACTGGATGACATGCGTGGCTTCACCTGTTCAAAACATACGAGATCTTGAGTGAAAATGCATGAATGTTGTGGTATGAAGGGTTTGGTTTTCTCTGCTTTACTCACTGGGGTCCATTCCAGTGCCATCATCAAGGAAACACAGCATAAACCCGCCTCTCAGATCTGGTCTCTTCTCTGATTTGCCAGTAACAAATAAATATTAGCAATATATTTTGTTATAATACAGACTTTTTGCAAATAAAAAAACTTAAAACCATTGTATCCAACCTGTGTAGATGTCTATCCGTGTGGCATTTGCGTCTCTGTGGACAAGAAGTGCATGTTAACTTCAATAGTGCAAATCATTTTAACGATAGAAAAAATGTTTACAGCCGGTTGGTCGATCGGATCACAGGTAAGTGAGGGAGGAGACACATTACTGCTTACACCTGGTGTTTAAATCTGTCACTTTTGTCCACTTTCACTTCTGTCCTGATTTCTGAGGGGAATGTGACGGGTCTATGGACGGGCAAATGTATGGACTTTTTCAGATCTTTCAATTTAATGGACGAAATAAGTTCAAGCTATTTACATATAAACATGACCGGAAATGACGCAAAAACACACGGAGTGCATAAGCTTTAGTTTCTGCTCTGACAGACACATGACCAGCCGAATGCTGTGTGTGTGTGTTAAAAATCAGGAATGTTGAGAGAACATGCCATGCTTTTTCTCCAGCCGACAGTTTAAAGGGGGGGCGGTGAAATGCTGTTTCATGCATACTGAGCTTTTTACACTGTTAAAGACGACAAAGTTTACATAGACAAAGTTTCAAAAACTAATGTTGGACGTTTGATAGAGTATTTCTGTTTCAAAAATACTCCTTCCGGTTTCTCACAAGTTTCGGAGAGTATGGCTCGACTTGACGTTAATAAGAGCGGAAGGTCCTTGTATGGGCCGTACGGCTCTTCTCCCGGTAAGGTGCGCGCGTGTGACTAGAGCGAGAGAGGAATTGCACGCCGTAAACAGTCTCTCAGGTGCAGATCCAGTCGTCCGTGAACACTTCTGTCGGTTATAGTCCGCGCCGCGCTCCACTTCATTCCTCCACTTTGACATCAAGCGACTTCAACGCTTCAGCATAGCATTCCGGGAAGGCAGCGCTGCATTTGAACCGATTTGAACGCAGAAATGCTTCAGTCGCATCGCAAAGTGGATCTCCACACTCCAAGAAGTGTGTTTTTGACGGAGCGGTCCCAGCGATAAAGGTTCGGTCCTGCTTTGGAAGCAGCCGGTGAGTAAAACTGCTTCAAATGTCTGTGCTGTTGCTTATCGTCGTGTGAGTAAACATCAGTAAACGACACGATCTCGTGCTTCGTCATTCAAATGCGCTAACGGTTACTCCATTGTTGTTCTGTATAACGTTACACTAGTCTGACATGCAAAACCGTTTTGCTTGCTACTGCTAAGGTTTAGTCGCATACAATAGTCCATAAACCGAATCATGTCCTCATAAACTGTGAGTAGAGACACACAAATGTTGACAGGCCACTAAATACAGTCCATACCACAGAGACAGACGTCCTGCTGTTGCTGATTCTTCTGTTCAATTTATTTCAGCCCCCGGATCATATCTGTAATAGCTGAGATCGATAGCAAGGGTTTCTCCACGCTTGAGGACGTCACCGCTTTGTGCGCTCGTCATTCTTTAGCTCCGCCCACACGATACGCCTCCAGGTGCTCGTTTTTTTCCGGAAAGACTCGGCACAGCCCATATTTCTTTTGTAAATATAATAAAACTAAAGACTTTTCGGAGATATGAAGGATGCATTACTACTCTATAGGTACTCAAGATTGACATGAGATTGACTGAAACTGAGTGTTTCACCCCCCCCTTTAAATGTTTAATGTTTACGCATTTGGTCAGTAGTCTCTTTGTGACTGTTCGACCCCATGAGTGTTTAAACATTACGAAAGCAATCCTGTCAGATGCGTTTTCAGCTACCTCTGGAAGTGATTAAAAGTGGACAAGCTCAAAACATTTACACATGTATTCAGTGTCGTCCACCTGTGATCCAATCTACCAAAACACATACCAGGTGTAGACAAGGCCTAAGTGTAAGTATATTTAAAACTGTGTTTATACCTCGAGTTGTCCACAAGTTCAGCCAAAGCTCCAAAAAGAAACTCGTGGGTTGTCCTGTTGGCAGTAAAATAAATCAATCAACAACAAAAGAAATAACCTTTTTCATGGCCACTGTAACCTTTAGTCCTTTATGGCAATAAATGCCCAAGAACATCAAAATCAACAAGAACAATTCATACATTATTAGAACATTGGCTGCTATAGAAACAGGCAGTGTTATGAGTCAGCACATGCGCATTAGCTTTGTCCAGGCTGAAAATGGCAAAATTTGAGACGGTTGTTGTCAGATTTCATTATTTCAATACATTGAATCATTAGGTTGGTGAACAGTTTTGAAGAATTTGATGTTTCCCCATTCAAAGACAGAAGGGCTGCACTTGCATGGGTTTGAGGCATTTCAAAGATGGCCGCCTAGTTAAATGACTTGTCTTAAAGGGACTTTAGACTCAATTTTAATTGAAAAAATTAATGACTTCTGATCTCGTTGTCATTGCACACTGCTTCACGGAAAGTAGAAGCAGGATCCCACTGACTTCTCACGGGCCATGCAATGCATCTCGGCGGAAAATATCCACTTCTGATAATCACAAGTCCGAATCTGATTGGCTGATTGATTGAAGCACTACGCAACACAAACTATGATGTAGTCCTACATTATGTGGCTCCCAATGTAGGAAATAACAACACAACCCATTGCATCATATTTTTAATTACCCCATAAGCTTTTTTTAATCTAACGCAAACACAAAATCATACACTCAAATTGATACTTACGAGTTTGTGTGCAGATATTCAAAGGTGAGCTGAGCTCGGTTTAGTGAGCTATAATTCGTGTAGGCCATCGTCTCAAAATAAAACAAATTAAAAAAGAAAACTAGCTGATTGTATTCACGTCTCGTCTCTACATTCTTTCCATATGATGAGAATCATGTGATTGTTTAACACCTAGAAAACAAACAAAAACAAGCATGTCAGTACAAACTATCAATAGATCCAATGCAACTCAATGGAAACGATTATGGCCAAAATGTAATATTAACAGTTTACTGGGATCTATGGGATTGAAACTTTTTTTAAATAGTTTGCAATTTGCAGCAATATGTAAGTTTCAAACAGTAGTGTTTTGATACTGTTATGTCACGTCCAGTGACTCAAAATATTTCTAAATGCACTTATGTGGGATTCAAGTGCATTGCATTGTGGGGTTCCAGTGTTATGTTGTATACTAAATTCTGGCAAATGTATTTGCATACCGTGCCCAGTAAGCATACCACATTCTGCAAAAATAGTAAAGTAAAACGTTATTGCGAGAATAACCTAAAATTAAGCCACAATATGTATTTTTTTACCGCTATAGGTTCCTTATTCAAAACAAAGGTGTAGCTTGACGACACCTGGATTTCGCAGCCCTTTTATTATGCCGCAGCCGATCGCTTCCACTCCCGCTGGAAGTGCGGGGTAACCGTTTTATTATATTACACACATTATTTGAGTATGTAGAGAGTTATAACGCTATAGTGCGTTAGCTCTGCGGCGACTATGAGACTTGTTCACACTACAGTGAGTTAGATCGATATCAGGCATGGTAAAAAAAAAAAAGGTACTCGCGGTAAATCAAGAACATAAGATTTAAACAATATGACTAAATGTGTTGAGCTGTATAACAATGATAAGTTTTCTGTGATGAATGATCCAAACAGTCGCTCACCTGTCTAATAAAACACATGATATATGTGGAAAGCGAGGGTAACGCGGGTATGATGTCATTGATAGGCGACGCATGGACACGGTCCGTGTTCTGGTTAGAATGGCTTATTTCTCTGGATTTAAACATTCTTGGAAACATTTGGGACAATGAAAGTACACCGGTCAATAAAGTATATAGCATTTTTCTAGTGGTTTTTGGTGTGGTCAATATATCTTACATATTGTGCCTTTAAGAGAACTCTTAGCACTAGTTGAAAACATACAAAACTACATTTGCCATTCTTTGCTTTTTCATCTCGTTATTTTAAAGGTATAGACATACTTTTGTAACTTAATGCGAACTGTAAATTATGTGCCAAACCAAAATACTCTTGATATCCTTTCCTTTCGCAGGCATGCATGATGCATGTGTTGAACCTTTACAGGCTTTTGCCATTTTGTTTTCTCCCTCCTGGCTGATAATAAAGACAGGTGAGCTCGTGAGTGAGGATTTTACTGTCTGTCCTTGAGCTGAATTAAATTCACATAGAAATACACGCGAGGCCACCCCATGCTGCAAGGCCCCTGAGATCCATGCAACAGCAGAGAGCTGCTAACACTTTCATTCGCCAAACACTCAAATCAGCATCTACTTTATCAAATTTAACTCCTGACTCGCGTAATGAATCATGCACAGGAGAAATGGTCAAATAACTGCGGCCTGCCCAAAAACACCGTCTACATTTACAAAACCAACAGCCTTTGTACAGTAACACAAGCAGAAAATGTGATTTCAATAATGCAAACCATTTAACCATTCCTCGACCTCCGTTTGTTTTTATCCAGCGATTTCTGCCTGTTGCATGGGGAAAGCTACGAAACAAAACGTGTTTATTCCTTTTTCGTTCATAGAAAGTAGATGCAAGGCCTCGAATCGCTCCAGCAGCGCTTTCCCTCGAACAACACACACGAGCACAGAGACAGTTTGCCCCGCCCTCATCGCCGCGCTTAGCCAATCACATTTCCCGCTGCCTCATTAGGGGCTCCTGATTGGTTGAAGTCGCCGTCGTTCAACGTAGAGCAGGAAGTAAGTTTTCTGGTCCATGAAGGAATGTGGTGTCACTGGTGTGGAAAAACGCGGGGAGGGAAAATCGTGCTAGAGCACAACACGACATATCGATAAGCTGGTCTGGCTTTTAAAAAGCATATAAAAGGTAATTGATGACAGCTTTTATGTGATATTAAAACACAGGTTAGCAATTCAGTCGTATTTTGTTACATAAGTTGCTTTTACTAATGCATATATGTTTCTGTTCAAAGGTTTGAAACGTGTAGGCTTTTCAGCCAATCGTTTCTGGTAAAAAGGCGATAGTGGTGGTGAAAATTGAATGTAATGGACGAAGAGGACAAAATGTCTGCCGTCTCTTCTGAACATATACACGCTTTTGGAAGCGGCTCTTCAAACTGATGTTTATATCAAAGGGCTGTATGCATTGCCTTTTAATGTGTTTTCATCGCAAATGGGTAAGAAATAGCAACTGTCTCTGTGACCACTAATTTGTAAACTGCAAAGAATTTGGTGTAACAGCCCGCACTTTTTAGCCAATAAGAAAACGCGTTCTTCTTTTAGCGTGCTCGGATTGGCTGATGTGTCTATGGGGGCGGGGTTTGGAGTGCGTTGTGATGTAATTCTGGGATAATGTTACCACTATTCTTTCCCCCCCTTCGACAGGTAGTGTCCTAATTGAAATAAGGCTTAGTTTAAGGCCTAGCTTAATCTAAACACTGTGAAACTGGTGTAGTGACATATTGGGTCCCCTTTAGGATCCCAAGTGATCCCATTGGTTGAAATTACGTCTAAAAGGTACTCTTTAGCATCTGATTACAATTCCAAGAAAATCATGTTATGATAAATACTGTTTCAACTACGTTATAATGATTTATATCTGTATTAGTTAGCTTATATACTAGCATAGCATACACATTTGCACTTACCCTACTCATCTAAATCTTCGTGTTAATTTAAGTGTTAAATGGCCAAATATTTCCCTTATAAAAAAAAGAATACACCATTTATTTACGTAATATGATATTATTACTTGTGTATAAGAAATTGAGGTAAATTGGTTTTATTAAGCACTGTGTTTTTATACGCATTATGTATAATTTGCATACTTAGGATAATCATTACCTGCTGACCGTTTGGGGAGACCCGATTTTGAGGGAGGACTGGATTTGTCGTGACACCGGGCCTTAATGAGATAGTTCACCCAAAATGTAAAATGCTGTCATCATTTACTCACCCTCATGGGATTCCAAACCTGTACGAGGTTCTTTCATCTGGTGAACACAAAAGGAGATATTTGGAAGAATGTTTGTAACAAAGTAGATAGAGCAACCATTCACTACCATAGTATTTTTTCCCTCTACTATGGTAGTAAATGGTTGCTCTATCTGCTTGGTTACAAACATTCTTCCAAATAACTTCTTTTGTGTTCAGCAGATTTTTGGGAGAACTATCCCTTTAATGCCACATTTAGCTGATTTGTGATTATGACTTCAGATAAAGATTTGTGGTCAAGCATTGCTTTATTTCTGAATTAGTGTTCAAGATCATTTCACCCATTTCTAGCTAATGATTGGTTTTGGAAGTGTTGTCCACAAACGGTAGTGTTTTCTGTGAATTATAGAGACCAGAACACTGAATGCACCACCACTGAATAATATTTAGACACCATTACTTTACTCAATGGAATATTTTAATACACGGTTGTTTTCAGAAAAATTAACAAATGATGTACATTTAATGCATTTAAATACATATTTATATCAAATATATTCATTGTGACATCAAAAGAAAGCTTTCGATCGTCTAAGTTACTCTTGAAGTATAGTTCTATTATAATCATACGTCTCAGGATACGTTCTTTTGATTGTGATTGTTAACACTCACATAATCATAACAGTGCTGCAACCAAACATGAAATATCCACATTTAGACCAGATCTGTTCTGAATGGCACTGCAAGTGACCTGCATCCTGCATAACTGGTTGCAATTTCTTAGTTGCACAAGACCAGCATGTTGGCAATGGAAAAATCGATGAATACCCAAATGGTCATTTCATTCAGTAGCAAGTGTCTTCATGTGTTCTGACAGCAATTTCACTCTCAGATGTGTTGTGTAGAGGTTTCTCACGGGCTCAGCAGCAGTTCCTATGAATTATTTAAAATGTTTAAGCACTTTTCAAACAAACTGTATCATGCATGTTAATTCATGCAATAAAAATCATGAAACAAGTCAAATCCTAAAGATTAGAGAGATCGCTCTTTAGTAAACCAGAGGACATTGGTAAGCGCTACAGTCGGAACTACCTTTTGAAGATCATTCCTTTGGTAAGAACGTGGTGAACGTGAAGAGAAACTTCCACAGAGACTCATGAGGATGCAGACAGCCAGCAGGGCAACACTGACCAGTAACAGGTGATACCTACACAAGGCTTTTTCATCCTAGTCAAGCAATAAAGAAGTGGAGAGGTGAGCTAGATGTTGCTTGTACGATGGAACACATTGACAATTGTATTCTGTAGAGCTGTTTACGGTTGAAATCTAATTAGTTTCTAAACGGATTCATTTTACAATATTAGAACCTTTCTTTCAACGGAAAGATTCTGCGGCTATTAAAGGTTCTTCATGGAACCATCGATGCCAATAAAGAACCTTTTTTTAAAGGGATAATTCACCTCAAAAAATACATTTCTGTCATTTACTTGCTCTCATGCCATTCCAGACCTGTAAGATTTTCATTTATCTTCAGAACGCAAATTATGTTTTTGATGAAATCTGAGAGATTTCTGTCCCTTCACTGACAGCTGCTCAACTACCACTGTGATGCTTCAAAAGGTTCATAAAGAGATCATAAAACGAAATCCATATGAATTGAGTGGTTTAATCCAAATTTTCTGGAGAGGCTCAATCACTTTATATGATGAACAGATTTAAAGGGTTAGTTCACCCAAAAATGAAAATTATTTCATTAATTACTCACCCTCATGTCGTTGGACACCCATAACACCTTCGTTCATCTTCAGAACAAATGAAGATATTTTTGTTGAAAGCTGAGAAAGGCTTCAGAAAGGCCTCCATTGGCATTCAGTACATTCCCACTGACCCACTCACAAGACCCATAAAGGCACTAAGGCTTCGTTACAAAGTCCATCTCACTACAGGGGCTGTACAATAATTTTACCAAGCGACAAGAATAGTTTTTGTGCGCAAAAAATCCGTTTATCCGTCAAGATATTGTCTTCCGTGTAGGTCTTGAACGTGAACTCACACGATAGCGGCTCCTCCTCTTCCGGGTCATGTTTTGAACGATGGAGCTGCGTCATATTCTTGCGCATGCGTCGAGTTCACGTCAATAATTTGGTGGATTAAATCGTTATTTTGATTTTTGTGCGCACAATAACTATTTTCGGCGCATTGTAAAATTTTTGTACAGCCACTGTAGTGAGATGGACTTTGTAACGAAAGTCTTTAGTGCCTTTATGGGTCTTGTGAGTGGGAATGTACTGAATGCCAATGGAGGCCTTTCTGAAGCCTTTCTCAGCTTTCAACAAAAATATCTTCATTTGTGTTCTGAAGATGAACGAAGGTGTTACGGGTGTCCAACGAAATGAGGGTGAGTAATTAAATAAATAATTTTCATTTTTGGGTGAACTAACCCTTTAATTTATGCTTTTAATCACATATAACCATTCATCAATGCAACGGAAACTCCAGCATGTCCACTTGTCAACACAGCAGATTTAAGCTTCAGCAAGAACCAATGAGGTTCATTCTCATGCATCAAACATGTTCGGTTGAGCTTCTGTTTAATTATATGATCTTTAATGTTTAAATGTGATTAAAAGTAAAAATTTCTTAATTTGTCTTCCGAAGATGAGGGTGAGTAATTAATAACAGAATTCAAATTGTGTTAACTAACACTTTAAAAATGTATTGAATTAAGTGCTATAATGTAGAGCTCCATAGACAGAATCCCCATCATTCACAGTTTTTCACATTCCCAGCCATTTACATGTCCATTCATTCATTATTTAGCCGATTCTATCTGAACGACTGCATTGTGTTTTCTACCTTAGTGAGCAGGACCGTCAGGTTTGGATCTGGTTTGAACTCCAGACTGAAGCAGTTTGGGGAATTATGCTTGTATGATTCCACAGCAACCGCCCTGACAGGTGAAGCGTCCTTATCTATGTTCACTGCAACTGGGCATTCTGGAGGTGACCTGAAAGATCAGTAAATTAGCTTGCAGGATGTTTATTCACTCCAAAAAAAAAACTTGGTGTGTGTATAAGCTTCTCACGGCGTTTGAGGGAGAACATGGGTCAGGGCAGTGAAATGAAGACAGGTCAGAGGTCTGATCTTTGTGCCAGCAGGAGTTTGGTTGTTGGGAACATCATAGTGGAGGAGCAAAGAGATGTTCACAGATTCCTTCGCCGCAACCCCTGTAATATAAAATGTATGTAATAATAATATTTTTGAATATTAAGTGATGTCCAACAATACTGTTGAATATATATATATATATATATATATATATATATATATATATATATATATAGGGCTGTGCAATATACGGAACGGGATACCTGGATGATTTAAATTGGCTACTTCAGTGTATATTTTTAGATCAGCATATAGCAGAGAATAGACTGGGCACCTGACTACTGTTACTTATGTGTTACTTGATGACAGCGTTAAAATGCGTTATTATACATAATAACTTGCGAAAAACAACTTGCAGTATCATGCTGTCCGACACACACCAAAACATGCGCACAAGCACCTATCTGAAAGCATGACCCCTTCAGATCTGTTTCGTGTGTTGTTACACACTCAAACTACCAAATACACACACACATTTTTTTAAAATATATTTTTGCTAAAAGGTCACTGTTTGAAATTGTAGCGATGCTTTCTTTTCCAGAAAGATTGTGAAACACAAATGGTGTCATTTTCAGTTTGTTTATATATTTTTTTATACATATAATTTAAGTAGATTTTAAATACTAATAGCAATATCGTGTTCCATATTGAATATCACATTTTTCTTCAATATCGCACAGCCCTAATATATATGTGTGTGTGTATATATATATATATTATATACATGCATGCATGCATGCATATAAAACTAATATTATATAACTAATATTATATAAATAATAATAATACTACACACAAACCTTTCATGCCCAGCTGGCTGCCCAGCATTGTGGCACTAATAACAGGATCATCTGGGACGTCCCCCACAAACTCCAGCGGCACCAGTAAAGAAACATGAGCTGTGCTTGTGGAAATGTTCGTTCTATCGGCATGCTTCACCATTCGGGGAGAGTCTTCCACCAGCGATGCATCAGTGTCGTTCAGATGTGTGCAGAACTTAAAACCTGCTATAGAACCCAGAACCTCGTTCCAGTCCTAGAAAACAAGCATATGAGTTAGTCATTAAAGGAAGAACCCAACTGCACAATTCAAACATTATAGCGGTAATCGTCATACTCACCACGCTAATGTCCGGGTTCTTTAGGTCGTGATTCTGAGAGTAAAGTCCAGTGGTGACGAAAGTTATGGAGAGGAACAGCAGACAGAGGAAGAACACAACCACAGGAGGGTGTCGGGATACCTGATCTCTCAGGTTAGACACAGGCCTCCACTGACCCATAATGCACCAGGAGTGGAGAGTCTACCTCTGCGGTTTAAACCATGCAAAATATTGAATGCCTATATTCAGAATAGAATACTAGCTTACTGAATACTGTCTTTATCCACTACTTTCTTAAGAAAAATAATATGCTCTTTTTTTAAGTCGAAACAATAGGTATGATTTAATTTTTTATAGCCTAGGGTTTTTAAAAAGCTAAAAGTATAAAATAGATGAAAAACTACAAATGTTGCTTTGGCAATGACTGGAATAAGTTTAAGCTGAAACACTAAAATAACAATGGAAATAATAAACTAAAACTGAAGTGGTTTTATTTAAAAAAAAAAAAAAAACTTACCAAGTAGTAATGTCAATTTATTCATTGTAATTACTTCCAGCTCAATTAAAACAAGTGTTGGGTAAGCTATTCTAAAAGTAACTAGCTACTAATAACATCTTTAATATTGTAATTAGATTACTGTACTAATTACTAATACTCTCTCTAAAAACTATTGGATTATTAGTAATTACCATCTAAATCCCAAATCAACCATGACCAGTTAAACAATACAGGCATAGCCACGAAACTACACTTTTACTTCTTTTTAATAAACAATTAAATGTAATTACTCTAGAAAGTTATTCTTGAACTGACCAAAGTGTGTAAAATGAGAAGGTGGCATTAAAAACATACATTTTAATATTAAATGTTGAAGTTAAACCCACTGTTTTATACATAATTGCTCTATGCGATTACATCAGAAGTAACTAATTAAATTACAGAAAAAGTAATCCATTACTTTTTCAAGGGGAAAGTAATTATATCTATTTTTTTAATTTATTACACCCAACACTGTTTATAACACTGTAAATGTATGGTCAAGTCGAGTGCTTTGCATTATGTAAGACAGACAGACCCATTCAGTGTGCTCTAGTTGAACAATATAACATATGTAGTGTGTAGTATGCATCTGGTTTCTTCATTTAAATACTTATTGTGGTTCGTCATGCCTGTACACTGAAAAATGTGCATACTGTACTTCATACGGCAAACAATACTAGTATGTCAGTATGTTATTGATAACAAATAGCCCACTTCTAAACTGCACAAAGTATGAACACCCCATTCGTTATGTATAATTGCGTTGACACATGGACCCAGAATTATATAACAATAATTTGAGCATATCAAATAAAGTTTACCGACCACTTACCTTTAATTAAGTTCATTTAATTAATGCGTAGGGACGTTGTACTGGCCAGGTTGGAATGTAAATATTTATAGATTACAACGCAAGCAACTTCCTCACAGGTGGGTTTCCTTCAAGACCGCTTCGATTCCAAAATAAAAGTCTAGTGGCGAAGACGCACATATTTTAACAAAATCAAGATAACACTGTGTTTGTGCTACATAGTTTAAATAGTATAGTTTAAACGAATTAAAATAGTATTAAACGTATTAAGTGTTTGTTATGTAACATAATAATTAATGCAAAAAAAAAAAACACACCACACAGCATTAATACATAATATAATGAATTAAAATATAAATGAATTAAATGCATATCAGGTTTTAAAATAAATGTGAATTGTGTATGGGTTTCTGTCATTCATTGAGGAATAAATATTTTTCGCTCGAACTTTTATTGTGTAATCCAGCAGCGGAAGTGCTGTCCGTTGGTTCCTCCCGCATCCAGCCTGCGCATTTTTGCTGTTTGAATGACACCATTTAATGATTAAAATAATTTTCTGATACTCGAATTGGATAAAAACGTTTGACAGGTGAGGTTTTATGCTTTCAGATTTATGAAGTCAGTCGTATTTAAACACAACCTGATACATTTCAAACGTTTAAATTGATCTGCTGTTAGTTCATCAAGATGCTAATCTGATAGCACACTTTACTCTTTACTGACCTATCAAATTATTTATGTGAATATTATTTCCTAAACAGCCAGTGTGTATGATATTTAAAACAGATTTGACGTCGTGCGCAATGCACAGTTAGTTTAGTATTATTTATATACATTTATAATTTTGTATTTTATTTCAGTTGAACTATTAGTTTACGTTTTATGTGCTTTTGTCATTTTGCAAAGGCAACATTTCCAATTGTTTTTGTTTTAATATATTTTTTAATTTTATTTAAATTACTGAAAACTATTTGAATAGTTTCGTTAACAATATCAAAACTAAACTTATGTAACTAAGTTACATAAAATAGTTCGTGTAAAAATAATAACAGTAATTTGGAAGTAAATGCATTTTTTTTAATACCAGGAGATTGTAGTTTCTGTTTGGAGGCAGATTGACAACTGACACAAAAATGAATTTAATTTTAAATCATGGCTTGATTTATGCTCATTCTGATCTTTCATATTTCATTCACTGTACAATGAATATAATTTCCTAAATTAATACACACATAGGAAACATACAATGTGTATATAATATTTAACACACAATTGACGTCACTCTCAATGCAGTTATTTTAGTCTTGTTTATACAAATTTATAATATTTTAAAAGCTTAAGTGCTTTTGCCAAGGCAACATTTCCAATTTTCATTTATTTTTTAAGTTTAAATATATATTTAATTTTATTTCAATTAATGAAAACGATTTTAATATTTTTTTGTCAACAATAACAGTACTGAAGTAGATTCAGTTAGATATAGATAAATTGCATAACATTTTCCCTTAATAATATTTTCTTATGAAATGTCAAAATATGAAAGCTTTTTTTTATTCCGGGAGATGTAGTTTCAGTTTTGGTTTGACAACTGACATAAATGAACCTAATAATAAATCATGGCTTGTGATTTGATTTATGCTCATTGGGATCTCTTGGATATTTCAGCCATGTCCTCAGACGCTGTGAAGAAGAGAAAGCCGAAGGTCATCCGAAGTGAAGGAGGAACTCCAGAGGCCAAGCGTGGTCGAGGTGAAAGTGATCAGGTGAGCGGCTGTGAAAAGCGTTGGAGATGATTTCCGCAGAGCAGTCCACTAACCCTCTGACCATTCTTTTTCTCTAATAACTCATGTGCAGCTGAGTGCAGTCAGTTCACATGTCAAGTTCAGGAAGGTCAGGTTGAGGCAGGTGAAGGTACAGCCCAGCATGTTCCACTCATTTAGGCTTCAGATGTGTTTCTTTCATGAGTTGTGTTCAGATGCGCTCCAGTGAGCAGATATGTTGATGTGAGATTCATGTGGCGTGTGTACGTAGGTCTCGATTCCAGCCGGACCTCATCTTATCAAGCAGAGGAAGCTGTTTACAGCAAAGAATCAGGTTCCTATGAGATCTGTCTTTCTCCCCCCCAACCTTCCTTCTTTTTCTCTCTCTGACAGCTGCAGGCTCCAAAATGAACACTTATCGAGCCCCAAATATGAATGAATATTGTAATTTGGCCATTTTACTTTACAGATTGGAAAGACAAATGGAGATAAGAAGGAGTATTCTGAATAAATATCAAACAAAGTTAATGTTAAAACTCCAGTGACAATATGTTTCTAATGTTTAGCCACCAAACTTAAATTACCAAGAACATATTATATAGCAATTATATAAATTTATTGTCTACAAAAATATTTAATATTATAACAACAAATGCATTATTATATATACCTATCAGAAGTTTGGAAACATTACTATTTTAATGTTTTTGAAGTCTCTTCTGCTCATTCTGCTGCATTTATTTGATCAAACATACAGAAAAAGCAATAATATTGGGAAAATATTACAATACATTTTTTTTTTTTTTCTATTTTTGAATACTGTGAAATGTAATTTATTTCTGTGATGCAAAGCTGAAGGTTTCCCAGCAATTTCCCAGCATTGCCCAAAGCATCACACTGCCTCCGCCGGCTCGCCTTCTTCCCATAGTGCATCCTGGGGCCATGTGTTGCCCAAGGTAAATGAAGCACACGCACCCGGCCATCCACGTGATGTAGAAGGAAACGTGATTCATCAGACCAGGACACCTTCTTCCATTGCTCCGTGGTCCAGTTCTGATGCTCACGTGCCACTGTTGGTGCTTTCGGCGGGGTCAGGGGTCAGCATGGGCACCCTGACTGGTCAGCGGCTATGCCGCCCCATACACAACAAACTGATGCTCTGTGTATTCTGACACCTTTCTATCAGAACCAGCATTAACTTCTTGAGCAATGTGAGCTCCAGTAGCTCGTCTGTTAGATCGGACCACACAGGCCAGCCTTCGCTCCCCACGTGCATCAATGAGCCTTGGCCGCCCGTGACCCACTGCAGACCGGGAACAGCCCACAAGAGCTGCAGTTTTGGAGATGCTCTGACCCAGTCGTCTAGCCATCACAATCTGGCTCTTGTCAAACTCGCTCAAATCCTTACACTTGCCCATTTTTCCTGCTTCTAACATCAACATTGAGGACAAAATGTTCACTTGCTGCCTAATATATCCCACCCACTGACAGGAGCCGTGATGAAGATCATCAGTGTTATTCACGTCACCTGTCAGTGGTCAAAATGTTATGCCAGATCGGTAAAATCTAAATCGATAAAATATAAAGTAAATTGCCACATAGCATCATTATAATAATGAAAATATAACAATTCATGTATTATTATAATAAGTTGTAATAATACTATTATTATTATATACGCCATTTTAAATTGACATTAGATAATTTCTTTAATAGTATATTTTTTATTGTTATACATTAAAAATTGTTAATTGCCAACAATCATTGATGCAGTTCAGCATCATAACAAAAAACGTATTATACAAATACTTCTTTATTATTTATATTACTATTATTGCCAATCATTCTATTATTATACGTTTTTAAATGTATAAAATTACATATAATAAATAATATTTTTTAATATTATGCATTCAAATATTCAGTTAGTGTGATTGACCAAGAATCATGTATTCCAGAGAGCTGTTATAATTTCTTTATTTCATTAGCATGTCATTTTGGATCCTGCTCAGCTGTCGAATCCTTTTCTGCTGCACTTTCGGGTGAGGAGGGTCATATCTCACAGTTTTGTTGTTTCATTGTAGTTGTAAAGCAAGTGATTGGGATGTGTTGGCTCACAGATCATGTTCAGCTGGTAGGCAGGGCTGTATGTGTGTGTGTGTGCTTTCTGCTTACTCTGTGTGTGCGTGTGCGTGTGTGTGTGTGTGTGTGTGTGTGTGTGTGTGTGTGTGTGTGTGTGTGTGTGTGTGTGTGTGTGTGTGTGTGTCTCAGGAGGTCCGTGTGTATAATGAGGAGGTGGAGCTGGAGGGCAGAGACCCGCAGCAGGACTACATGCTGTATAAAAACACGTGTGCTGCTCTGGCCAAACTCATGGAGGAAATCCAGGAGCTGAAAGCCAGCGGCGCGAAAGACGGAGTGAGTTTCACATTTGCCATTTGTCTAGGTCAGACTATTGAATTAAATGTAACTGACCTTTTGCTTTATGCATCCTAGAGTGTGGAGATCGAGGAGAGACGCAGACAAAGCAGCGTTCATTTCATTACCCTAAAGAAACTCAACCGCCTGGCACACATGCGACTAAAGAAAGGCCGAGACCAGACACATGAGGTGAACACACTCAGGCTAAGTTCTAGCGTACTGCATGCATACTGCAGTATGCACTGTTTCTAAAATGCTGTGGTGCAGGTGTGACATCACTTTGTAGGCCAAAACATGGAAGCGAGTTGGCATTTTAGCACTTCCGGTTCCGTCGTCCCAAAGTCAATGTTTTTTTTTACCAGGTGAACACAAGCTCAAGGCACTTTCACGTTTTATTCACTGACATAAAATACATCATTTTTTGAAGCTGTTATGTGTCTTGAAAAAGGCGTTTGCTAACAAGTGGCTAAATGGAACTAGAGACTGTCAGGAAGATTAAACTTCCATTTGCCAAACAGGTAACCTCAGTCCGCTTTTACAGCCTCATTATGCTCTTATAAAGTAGTCTAGCTCAAACGTTCTGGGAAAATGTTTTGAAAGGGTGATGAATTGAGAAATGTCTTTTGATATATAAAAGGTCATGATAATATAAGAATATCCTGTAAGTTTCGGAGCTGAAAACTTCCTTGTTAATAAAAGAAAAGCTTTTATAGACACCAGGCCCAGAAAACGACGCTCTCAAATCAATGACGTATTAGAAGGGGGAAACGCTATGTGTACGCTGCTTCTGTAGCTCGCCCACTGACTCATGGAGCTAAACTGATCGCGTTAATTTCTTGTTCTCTGTTGAGTTTGAAGAGCGTGTGTACACGCTTATGTCCACCGATCAGGCGAGCCAAGTAATGAAAAATAAATAAATCGAGTGGATGAGAAATAAGTCATTTTGTTTGTTTGATAAAGACGTTTACGAGCCCTAAGATCGAGAGAATCATTCCGGTGCCGCTTTCAAAACAATCCCTCCCTCATGTGAACTGACACGGGAGCTGAAGCTCATTAAATATGCAAATCTTATCCAATCCTAGCCGTGGGCGTTTACTTCCAAGTCTCCAGTGGGTCACGCCCATCAAAACCCAGCGTTCAGGAGAGAGCCTCAAAACCAGTGTTGAAAATGGCCTATTACTTATTGGTTCAGATGTTTTTGAATGTAAAAACCACACAAACGTCATTAGTTGACCTCAGACAACAGTATATATATATATATATATATATATATATATATATATATTTAAAAAAAATCATTTTAAAATTTAAACGATAATCCGAGGAAGCCTATGGGAAAATGCTATTGGGTTTTTCTCGAGGGAACCAATGCGATGCACACTTTATTTATTTAATATTTTGAAAACGTTTTATTTTGCATGTTTAATTTAGCAATATATCTAATATTAATATTTGATTTTATTTCAATGTTATTTTGTGTAACAAATTACATTTTAATAGTTTTAGTTGACACAGGAATAGCAATAGTTGGCAGAAATAGCAAATGTATTATCAATCCTTCATATACTCGCATGCTTTCTTCATTGTAATTTTAGCCCGTGTGTAACATGCTAGATAAATGGTTGTTTTAGCCATCAGTATTTCTCTCTGTCCACAGGCGAAGCAGCGAGTGGATGTTCTCCACCTGCAGCTCCAGAATCTGCTCTATGAGGTCATGCACCTGCAGAAAGAGATCGGGAAATGTCTTGAGTTCAAGTGAGTGTCCGAGAGCGAATGTTAGGGGATTTTACAATTTATTTCCAGGCCTGGAAATGTCATGGAAATAAAAATATCTAGAGTGGGCTAAACATTTTTCTAGGGCTTGAAAGATGCCTCAACGTTACTGATTGCACAAGGTTTATGTTCATAATCCCCTGTCATGTTTCACACAAAACACAACTCCAGAGCAGATGTTAATGTCTCTGTGTTTCAGGTCTCAGCATGAGGAGATCGAGCTGGTAAGTGAGGAGGAGTTCTTCCAGGAGGCTCCGGCCGAGATCTCACGCCCTCACGTCACCCGTGATGATCAGCACCAGCTCACGCTCGCCCGCCTGGACTGGGAACTAGAGCAGAGGAAGAGGTAAAACAGCAGCGACCCTCAAATACCTTGAAATCTCTACACCAGGCATTGTAAACAACATTAAACATCCATGGCGGTCCATAATGCAGGTTGGCGGAGCAGTATAAGACGTCTCTGTCCAGTAAGGAGAAGATTCAGAAAGCCATTGAGCAGAAGAGAGAATATCTGAGCAGCCTACAACCTGGACTGCAGAACATCATGCAGGTGAAACCTTAGATGGGCGTATACACTATATTTTCAAAAGTATTGGGACACCCCTCCAAATTACTGAATTCAGGTGTCCAATCACGTCCATGGCCACAGGTGTATAAATCAAGCACTAGGCATGCAGACGCTTCTACAGACATTAGTGAAAGATTGGGTCGCTCTCAGTGAACTCAAGCGTGGTACTGTGATAGGTTGCCACCTGTGCAATAAGTCCATTTGGGAAATGTCCTCACTACTAAGTATTCCACACTTAACCGTTAATGGGATTATAAAGTGGAACAACAGAAACTCACAGAGTAAAATCACAGAGCGGTGTCAGCGCATGCTGAGGGTCACAGTGTGCAGAAGTCCCCAACTTCATCAATAGCTACAGAGCTCCAAATTTCTGTGGACTTCAGATTAACTCAAGATCAGTCTGTAGAGAGCTTAATGGAATGGTTTCCATGGTTCATTGGTCAGTTGGGTCGGATTGCTTTCACACCTCAAGCCAAAGTTTGTCTGCAGTCGGGCCGATACCCCTTTATTCAGGCGGTCTCGGAATGATTGCACATAGTTGCTGTGTTCACATGTGCATAAACAAACCGAACCGAGGGAGAAAACACACCAGGTTCTGAAACAAATGCTCAGGTCTGAAAGCACCCTAAGAATGGGATGTCAGTAAAGTTCATGTGCATGTAAAGGCAGGTGTCCCAAAACTTCTGGCAATATAGTGTATAATGTATATTAAAGTGACATTGCATTTTATTGCTTATTCTGTTCAAGTGCCTACTTGGACAGGAAGTGACTGTCTAACGGATCTCTCTCTCACACACAGGCGTCTCTCCCAGTGCAGGAGTATCTGTCAATGCCCTTCGAGCACATGCAGAAGCAGGCAGAGGTCGCCCGTCACCTGCCGCCCCCTCTGTATGTGCTGTTGGTCCAGGCGGGTGCGTACGGACAGGCCTGCGGTAGGACATCTGCATTCTCAGCTGCGCCTGCGAGACCATGCGTTTCTGATGAATTCTAGTTTATCATGCAGTTTTGTGTTTCAGACAAAAATCTGTCTGTGAGCATCAGCGGAGACGTAGATGAGGCCAAAGCTCTGTCCAGACCCCCGGAGGACTCGCAAGGTATCTGTGGCGTCTTTGATTTGTGTGTTTGATGATCAGTGGAGTATTATTTTTCATGTCTGTTTCTGCCCCAGATGATGAAAGTGATTCGGACGCAGAAGAGGAGCAACAGAACACGGTCAGAATCTGATTTTATCCTCTCCAGTTCCTTATCTTCTCGTTTGTGTGCTAATGTTCTCATTTCCTGTCTCGCTGTTCAGAAGCGCCGGCGGCCGACAGTAGGAGCTCAACTGGATGACAAGCGTAAAGAGATGCTGAGACGCCATCCTCTCTCGCTCTGCGTCGACCTCAAGTGTAAAGGTGCGTGTTAACTGCGTTATTTGATGAGAAATACAGTAAAAATGATCATATTATGTAATATTACTATGTAAAATAACTGTTTTCTATGTGTATATAGTAAAGAGTAATTTAAATGTTGTCACCTTAATTGGAATAGTTTGTTATATTTAAAGTCATGTTAGGTTTTTACGTGCCCGATATATACAACTTTGTTTGTAATATTTTTAAAATAATAATCTTTTTATGTGAAATCATTTTAATGTAATTCTCTACTTTTAGCTTTAATCTTACAGTACAGATTGTGTTATATATCTTGCTCTCGCTCTCTCTATCGCTCTCGCTTTTGCTCTCTCCAGACGGCAGCGTCCTGCATCTGTTTTTCTATTATCTCATGAATCTCAACATTTTGACTGTGAAGACCAAAGTTTCCACCTCTACGGATCTGTCCGGGGCCATCAGTGCCGGGTCTGTGCAACAGCACCAAAATCAGACACACACACAGTCAAACGTTTGTGTAGTCGTTTGTTTTCTAACAGCGTTTGCGTGTCTGTCACAGGGAGCTGCTGAACTCTGAGAGTTTGCTGAACTGTCTTTATGCGTCTGATCACGGCAAAGAGACGCCTAACCCTTCCAACCGCTACCAGTTTGATAAAGTCGGGTAAGACAGAAGTCTCCACTTAAAATTAATGTAAGAGTACCGAGCCTCACAAAAGGGACATGATTGTGGAAGATTTATGAAATGGGAGGAAAAAATATTTCACAACTTTTTTTCCCACAAGAAACTTTGTGTAACCTCTAGAGCTGTTGTTGAGTAAACGCTAAGTTTCTTACTCAAGAGCCCTATTTTAACGATCTGAACGCATGGCGCACGTGCACTTAGAGCGTGTCTGAATCCACTTTTGCTAGTATAACGGTGGAAAAAACGCTTGGCGCGCTAGGCTCATGGCCCAAAAGGGTTGTACCTAGTCTCTTAATAAGTCATGGGTGTGTTTTGGGCATAACGTGCAATAAACCAATCAGAGTCTGATCTCCGATTCCCATTAAAAGCCATTTGCGCTTGCACCATGGGGGAATTTGCAAGAATCTTCTCCAGAGAGTTATCCTTTTTTTAATATATTTATAAATGTGTGTGTGCTGCTGCGCGTCCCTGTGTGTGTAATAAGCTACGTGTACGTGCGTTGTGCTCAGCTTATAGGCGCATATTACTAAAACACCCTCTAAATAACACAATAAATACTACGGTGCTGGTTTTCAGACCAGCACACCCATGGGTGAACAGATGGGCGGCAATGCATTTGCTATTTAAACAAAGCATTGCGCCAGGTGTATGATATATAGGGCCCAAAAGCATTGAAATTAACTTTCATATTTCCTTCCATCACTATTTCCCTTTAGGGGCTCTGTAGAGTAGTAATACTGACATAATCATAATAATTTAACCGAATGATATTAGGAATTTCTAAATATTCTTTAGAAATGTAATTAATGGACAAAAATTCTCCTGGAGAAATTCTAGATCTATCATTTTTGCTATTTTTGTTACTTTTTTCTGTGCATCTTTAAAGTTTCATTGTTATTTGTATTATTTATACTACTGAATTTGCCATTAAAATAGGCTTTGCTTCTAAAATTGCTTTAATATAATAAGTAAATAAAATGAAATGAACATTCTGTGCAGAATCACTACGTTTGCGGATTATGTAGCAGATCTCGGGCATCCGTACGTTTGGGTGCAGAAATTGGGTGGCCTGCAGTTCTCGTCCGACGGTTCACAGGTGTGGATGTATAGATTTTTAATGTTTTAAAATTATATATTTACTTATATTTCATTACATTTGTCCTCTTTTTATGTTGTATATACATAGTATATATAGTATATATATCTGTGACAATTGTCTAAAATGAGTGTTTTGACATCAACATAAATTGGACAATATTGTGACGTAATGAAGTGTGTGTTTCAGTCGGGGCTGAGGGGAAGTGCTCTGAGCGCCAGTCACATGGAGAGGACCATAAAACTGCTTCGAGGAAGACTACAGGCTCGACTGTCCTTACACAAACAGTTCAGCTCACTGGGTATGAACTACCAGAGACGGCTAGATTTTCACTGCACTTACTGAGTGTTGTTTGTTTGCTCTGTGGTTGCTAAGATATTTAGGCTGGTTACCATGTGGTTGTTTACTGGCCACGATAAACAGGACCATATTTAGTAATAAGAATATCACCTAGATAAAATCAGAAAATGTATATTTAGTCACCAAATATTCATCATCATATAAATACACTCTCAAAAAACTGTTTTCAACACTGATAATAATCATAAATGTTTCTTGAGCATCAAATCATCATATTAGAATGATTTCTGAAGCATCATGTGACACTGAAGACTGGAGTAATGATGCTGAAAATACAGCTTTGATCACAGGAATAAATTACATTTTATGAAATATTCACATTAAAAAAACACTTATTTTAAATTTTGAACAATTTTACTGTTTTTACTGTGCTTTTGATTTAAATAAATGCAGCCTTGGTGAGCAAAAGTGACTTTCAAAACCATTTAAAAAAATTAATTATTCCAAACATTTGACCAGTGGTGTTTAAAGAAAAATATACATAAATCAGTAAATCTAATAGTTGACCCATGATGCTTTTGATCTGTTAGTTAAATCAAAAATGCATTGTGTTTGGTGTGTCCCAGAGCACAGCATCATCCCGGTCTCCGGTGAATGCCAGCATCTGTTCCCCACTAAAGTGATTTCCGGACTCACACGCTGGACCATGATGAGCCACCAGGAATTCACTGTAGGTTCTTCCCATCTGGAAACATGCATGAGCGAGCTGAGGGCAAACTGGGTTTCATGAGTGCCTGTTTTGTTCTTCTTCAACAGGAGCTGGGCTTCGTACAGCACGTGTTGAAGGCCGGTCTGGTGCATGAGACCGATCTGTTCTTTATGGCAGTTGTGGAGAGAGGAACAGGTGGGACTTGACAGTATTGACATGTCCGCTTTGCTTTGCAGCTTTTTCTGACCAAAAATCACCTACTTCGACAGGGTGAGATCATCTGTAAAGTAGGCAAACACAGTTTTTATGTGACATTTAGGGGGACAAGTAGATATGAATTTGATTTGTATCACAATTATTTGCTACTAAGGATCTCAAACCAAAGTCTTAAACATCTTTCAGAGCTGCGGTGTCATTGTTAGCTAAAACTATTACAAATTGAAATAAAGATGAAATAAAATATAAATATTAGATGGGGAAAAACTTAAATAAAAATGAGATGTTTTTTTGCAGGGTTATTATCGTTAACTAAAATCAAAACCAAAACAACATTATTTATTTCTTTAAATAAAATAAATATTAATATGAATACAATTTTAAAATTGAATTTTAACACCATTTCTCTTGAGTACTTATGTAAAACTGAATGAAAAACATTCTAGACATTAAAAAAACTAATAAAAATGATTAAAATACAAGATTGCAAAAACTTTAACGTTAAAAATAAATCTAATTTAAAATATTAAATGATCAATGATACCAAAATAACACTGTTGCTTTGTTCCAAGTAAATTAAATCAAATAAGTTTATGTATGTATTGAAAGTATTAAAATGACTAAAACTGAAAGAAAAATGTCAAGCTATATATATATATATATATATATATTTATATATATATATATATATATGCAATTTATATATATATATATATATATATATATATATATATATATATATATATATATATATATATATAAATTGCATATAAAATTGAATATGCAATTTATATATATATATGCATATATATATTTGCATATATGAATATGTATGTGTGTAATATGTAATATATATATATATATATATATATATATATATATATATATATATATATATGTGTGTAATTTAACTACATTTTCCACATAACAAAATTACTAAAAACTGAAAATATAAAAACAAAAGCTTATTCATAATAGTACAAATACTATAAAAATGTATATAACTAAAATAGCACTGTCTCAGAGATTTAATTGAATGATCTTCTTTAGGGCTGGGCGATAAATCGATTTTATGGATTAATTCGAGTTTTGTAGTTTCATGTCGATTTTTGTGAATGAAAATCGGTTTTCTCTTTAAAATCCAGCGACGCTCCCTCTGGCCTCCCGTAATGGCTCAGCCCTCCCCCGCGCGTTTGCCACAGAGATACACAAACAACAACGATAGCGTCTAACAACATACAGTGTCATTGGTTCAGTTTTTCACAGAACTATTAACAATACCCCGCTGCAAAGTGTGTTTGAAGTCTGAACGGAACTGCGCTCATTTGAGCTGCGCGGACAACGAATGCAGCGCGAGCTCACACACGGGCCGATCTCGTGACAGACACGATACACGGCGCTGGAGATCCAGAGAGAGAGCGTTTAAATTCACCACAGAATTAATAACATCGCTACTGTGATCTAGTGGAAGCGTTCGGCGCAGAATTCTGTTATAAACCACAGATATCAGATCAAACAGAGCTGACGTGGAGACAACATGAGCGAAGGTCAGGGGTTTCAGTCACAAATCACAGACATTCACCATGATTTACTGTAGTAAAACCACATGGATTTAATGTTGTTGTCAATATTTATCTCAGGATTCGTACAACCTTTTGAGATTGAAATTCAAGCACTTTTCAATGGTTTCGTAGGCTACACTTATTTGTACTCGTACTGCACTTATTTCCAGCACTTCAAAGCTCTAAATATCCAAAATATGCTATTTTTAATGTGATGGTTTGTAAAACTAAAAGTTTAAAGGGGTCTTGTGAAAGAAATAGTCTTTTAGTTTATTTTTTAAATGTTTAATCCATTTTGTAGCAAACAAGCATTTTTTATTTAAAAAAGATATGCAGTGCCCACCACTATAACCAGCAGAAGAGCACGTATTGATTTATTAACCATTTCCACTCCCTAATATATGGAGAAAAGTACGAAGTCACCAAGTCTCATGAAAAACTAAATTACACCGAAAGCAAGTAAAGAGCTCATTTAATAATACCTGAAGCCGTCGGGTCAGTTCAGTGTGAGAATATTGAAGAACAATGGTAATCTATATTTAATAATATCATTAGCATATTATTAAATAGCATAACATTTACATTTTCCCTATACTTTTTTTGCACATTACTGTTGTTAATAAAAGTTAATTTGATCTGCATATCAATTAATAAACCTTTGATGTGTAGACTGTATATTGCAAAAAATATGGTGCCCATTTATACTGTGGAATGGTCTGGGTTATTCATATGCTGAAAGTTTTGCACCCCAGGTAGATACTCTACCAAGCCGCAAATATTTTACCTAAACAAAATAAAGTCAAAACTTGTTTTGAACAATTTCTTTGTCATGCAGATTGATTTTAAGTAGGAGGGGGAAAAAATCGATTAAAATCGTAAATCAAATTTTTGGGCAAAAAATCGGGGATTTTTTTTTTGGGCCATATCGCCCAGCCCTAATCTTCTTGGGCTAATATAAGTCATTGAAAGCCGGTTGATCATCATCACTGATTCAGATGCTTGTCTCGTTGTCTGTCAGCCCGTCTGATGGCCGCTGTGGTGTTGAACCCCCGGTACCCTGAGGTCGCGCCCCTCTTCTCGCTCTCTCTGCTCTGGAAGGGAGAACGCAGCGGCCGCTCTGACGATAACCTGCGGGTAAGAGCGTCATATTCACATCTGTTCAGACATTCACGGAGAACCAGGCCAAACTATTTTCTGATTGACATTGTTGTCATGTTCAGGCGGTGGAGAGTGAGGTGAACGTGTTCCGATCCGAACTACAGGGGCCGCGCCCCGGCCTCCAGCTCCTGACCAATCAGATCCAGCGTCTGTGTGTGTGTCTGGACGTGTATTTGGAGACGGAGAGTCAAGTGTGTGACGGCTCAGAGGGACCCAAGGAGTTTCCTCGAGAGAAGATGTGCTTGCGCACTGCCAGGTAACACTCTAGGCCAAATTTAATTTATTTGCATAAGTGATTGGATAACTGGACTAGCCAGCGGACCAATCACATTACAGCATCGCAAATTTTGTATGTCATCGGAATGATTTGGTTTAATTAATTTCCAAAAGTGTCTCCAATGACTGCATTCCTTAAATATCAGACATCCGAAAGCTCAAAAAAGTGGCACAGTGATTTCAGCAATTGCAGCAACTTCCATTTTCATTATAGATATTTTACTGCAATTTCCCAAGAAGGGACAAATTTTGTTCTCCTCATCACATGGCATGGAAAAGCTGCTTTATTAGCAAGTAATTTATGCAATATTTCAATTTTGCAAACAAGTTAAATTTGCATCTTTGAATGGGAACAGCCTATGTGTATTTAGAATGAATTTCTAAATTAATTCACAATGTCTTACTGTTGTTTAACCTTGAATATTCCTTTAGTATAGTAAAGAACTCCTAATATTTCTGGTGTATGATAACTTCTCATGTGAAATCTGTGTTTCTCTCAGGGGTCCGAGTCGTCTGAAGCCCTTCAAGTACAACCATCCGCAGGGCTTCTTCAGTCACCGCTGAGTGCAGATCTCAGGACGAGCGAGACCGCTTTAGTGCAGGAACCCTCTCACTCGGTCCTCCACCTTTTACCTCGATTTTTTTTCCACCTGTTTCTCATTTAGCTCATTTAATGTGAATTAGAAAATAAAACATTTGATAAGAAAATCTGTGTGTTTTCTTGACTGTTTGATGATTCCACCTTCTCTATTTTATTCCCCCCCCCCCCCCCCCCCCAAGTATTCCAATACACAATAACAACAAAACAGACAAATAAAAAGTGCTGAAAAGTATAATAAATTACATTTGAATAATTGCATCAAAAATAAGTTTCTTTACCTATGTGCTTACTGTTTATAATATATATTGCATAATAGTTTAATGTGTCTTTACACACACATTTATATATATATTTAAGAAATATTTTCATGTATATACTGTGTGTGTATAATTATACACAGTACACACATTATGGAAACAAACTATTTATTTTGGATGCGATTTAATTGATTTTACTCCTGCATAGATAGAAAAAAAACAAAACTTCTGAAATAAAATCTTAAACTCTGTATACATAAATCACTAACGTTTGTTTTTGTATATATCACAATCCTCCACATCCATTTTTTTTTACTTTAATCTGAAAATATTACGACTTTTCTTATATAAAAGTACCAAAAGTACCTTTGTTTCGCTAAGTTTAGTTAGTAAATAATGTAGTAGAGACTCTTATTTTGAAATCTTCAACGGTTTCGCTGTCACGTGACAAATGCACACAGTCTGTCAAACCTGCATGTCCACATCATCTCTGATGAAGATCATGCACATTTCTGTCGCAGATTAAACACTTATATTAGACACATATCGGTGAGTGACTGGATTTACTGCTCTAGATGAAATCGGCAGAATTGTATTTGCATCCTGTTGTGTCTCACCTTTACAATTTTTTCATTGATAATGTAGTGGCACTATAGGACAGTGTTAATAAAACCATTCTTCTACTTAAGAGTTTGCCATCTTTAGAGCATAAGCAGTGTATACACAGCATTATAATCCATGAATGTTCCTCAGACAGCAGAGGCGCTGAAATGAGAGCAGATCTGACTTTCCTGCTCGTCTGTTTGCTGCTTCCTGTGGTCAGAGGCACATTATCAAAGACAGATGCCAAAAAAGCCAGTAAGATCCAGGAGGTGGAGGTGAGACTGTCCTGTTTGCAGATGATTCCACTTTTACACAACTGTATTAATGAGTCTGATCTGATCTGTGCAAGTGTTTTCTGTGGGATGCACATATTTAGATATGCTAATACTTGTATGTAAATGAATGTGTATCCAAAGACTTCAGTGGCGGACCGTCCGGCGCAGGACCGGGGTCTGATGGTGACGGACCCTCAGTGGAGGGACATCGTGAGAGAGGAGAAGAGGTTTTGTCCTCAGTGTGTGTCTACACGACACTTTAAAGGCAGTGTGCTAGGATACATCACACCTGTAAGTCACATACTGTCTGTCCATCCATCCACCTATCTATCTATCTATCTATCTGTCCGTCCGTCCATCTATCTTATGGTCTGTCTGTCTGTCAATCGTCATTTCATCCATCTTTCTGTCTGATCTCTCAGTGGAACTCCCATGGATATGACATTGCTAAGTTGTTTGGTCCCAAGCTGACGTCGGTGTCTCCGGTGTGGCTTCAGCTGAGACGGAGAGGACCGGAGAGCTTCCACATCACTGGTCTTCATGACCACGACCCTGGTCTGATCATTTCTGTGTCTTCAAACGACTAGTAATGATGCTTTATGAGGGAAATGGACAAATGTCCACTTGTTTAAAAAAATGACGCTTGTCTTTTCACAGGTTGGGTCAAAGCCGTGAGGAAGGCCAATAAAAAAAACAAAATACGTGAGTGTGGATTTATTGTCGTTGTGGGAGGCGTAATGTTGATCACCGGCTGAAAGCATCAGGTTCTCAGTGTGTGTTTCTCTATCAGTTCCTCGGCTGTTGTTTGACGGATGGTCTTATCAGGACTACGTGAGTGTCCTGGACAGTGAGGATGAGATGGAGGAGTTGGGTCGAGAGATGCTGGAAGTGGCAAAGGTGCTGTATTTACTTGTCCTAGGGTGAAAGTGTGTCTATAGGCCACATACTGTATTTTAGTCAGTGTAATATCACTTTTATGCAAATATATATGCATATATATATATATAAAATGCATGTTAAACTGCTCTGATAAAATAGTCTGTGAGATTCATTGACGGACTGTGATTTTGCTCCTCAGGCTGAAGGGTTTGATGGTTACACACTGGAGTTATGGAGTCAGCTCGGCGGAAACAAGAGAAAGTGAGTAAAGGATTGTACACACTGTGATGAATATCACACGTGCTTATTGCCAGCCTAAGTGATTTCCACTGGCGCTGTGCTGAGTGAATGTGCAAATTGTCACACAGAGATTTCCTTCTTAATATCCCAAAACCACTAGGCCAGTGTTATAAATTTTGTTCAGTTGAGTTCTTACAATAACCCAAATGTTTCCAACTCTTTGTAAACTGTGAGAAAATTGCTATTTTACCCAAGGAGCCGGGACGTCTGAGGGAGTCGCCTGTCAATTGCTGCGTTACTCTCGGTTTCCGGTTTTATTCTGCAAAACGCTTTACTCTAACTGCAGTGTGAACAAGTGTCACAGCAGCCGCTGAGCGAACACATAGAGTAATGTCATAACATCATTTTAAACACACTCAGATGTATCTTATATGATAAACAGAGCTGAGTTACCTCATACTCATGACTGGAAAAGCGGAAATGGCGCTGGCGACTGTGGCAAAATAAAAGTCCTGCTGCTTGCGAAGCGTGTGTTGTTCATCTCATTAAAGTGCACTGTGTAGTATTTTTGCAGTAAAATATCCAAAAACCACTAGGCCAGTGTTATGTATTTTGTTCAGTTGAGTACTTACGATATCCCAAATGTTTCCAACTATTTGTAAATTGTAAGAAAATTGCTATTTTAACCAAGGAGCCGGGACGTTTCAGCATAGCGTTTGAGGGAGTCGCCTGTCAAGCGCGTCATATCTGCGCTACCCTCGGTTTTATTCTGCAGAAGCGCTTTACTCTTAGCAGTCTGAACATGTCACCGCAGCGCCGAGCGAACGCACAGAGTAACGTCATAACATCATTTTAAACACACTTAAATGTATCTAACATGATAAACAGCTGCTTTACCTTATAATCATGACCGGAAAAGCTGAAATACTGCAGGCGCCCGGTGAATGTGTCCCGTCCCGTCATAATAAAAGTCCCGCTGCTCGCGAGGCGTGTGTGTGTGTAACAATCGCTTCAGCGGTCGTGCTCAGCTCCTCAACACTCGGTCCTGCTCTGCTTTACACTACAGTAACGTTAATAACCGCAACCATCAACATGATTTCTGCCCGAGTCCTATTTTCCACCGGCTGTGAGGTGAAGACCACATGTCCCAAAAGATGCTGCGCTCAAACTTGGCATCATCAAACTACGCCTTTGTTTTGAACAGGCGCCCCCTAGCGGACGGAGAGTTGCATAGTGCACCTTTAACAATCGCTCCAGTGGCATAAGCACAAGATAATGTTTCTCTAATGTTGGTTAATGGTCATGCAGGTGAATATTGGAATTTTTTAAAAATCATTTTACACTTATGATTTAATTAATTATTAGCATTTCATCAACTCATTGGCTTTCAGCAACTTATTAAAACCGGTCAAACCTAAGTTTGGGAGATCTTTAAATCTAAAAAGATGAATAAAACATGTTTGTTTGGCAATCTTTTAGGGTTGAGTCTGGCTTGAGTTTCAAACAATAGATGTCTATGGGATGTCATCATAAATATTTAGACCTCAATAAGATAATTTCATAAGCATATTCTTAAATCTGTATTGTGTGTGTGTGTGTGTTACAGCGAGCTGGTGCACCTGATCACACACCTGTGTGAGACTCTGAATGCTGGGAAGTTGACCTGTGTGCTGGTCATCCCTCCTTCAGTCGCGCCGGGGTAAATCAAAAGTCTTTCTCTCTTTCCACCTCAGCACTCATTATGCATCGAGTTTGATCTGTTTGTGTCGTGTTCAGCTCGGGTCAGCCCGGCATGTTCGGGCGGGAGGATTTTGACAAACTGGCACCTGTGGTGGACGCCTTCAGTCTGATGACGTATGATTACTCCGGACCTGGCAGGTCAGACACACAGGGATTCTGAAGTCAGTTTGACTTTCATTATTGACTGGATTTCGGGATCAAAAGTATGATGAAACATTTTATGATGTTAAATTTAAAATGATAAAAAAATAGTCTTTTGAAAAAATGATAAAACAAAACAAATATTTGAAAATAAACTTAATAAAAATAAAATAAACTTAATTTAAAGGAAAAAAAAGTTTATTCTCTTAACCCAATGGCAGATATTTTTTTACCTGATTCGTTTCAGACTTAATTTAGAACTTTTCTGAAAACAAGACTTTTTATTATGTGTTATTTTGCTTCTTAAAGGGATACTTCAGCGATTAGCATATGGCTTTGTATCAGTAGAAACCCTGGAGTATATTTGAATGATCATGCTTCCCCCTCTCATATCCCCCTGAGACAAGAGATTTATGTATTTTATTTCTGGAAAAAATCCTCAGATGACGCAAATATTGTCAATTTGCGTCATCTGAGGATTTTTTTTCCAGAGGCTAAAGACTACAGCCAGCAGAGGAACTATTTCTGCATGTTTTCAACCTGCGCATGGGGATTGGGATCGCACTCACAGCACTCGGCTCGGGCAGCTGCGGGCATTCATGTAAACGGAGCGGTGTGGAGCAAAGTGAGTGTTTCAACTTCTCAAATCAATTCCTATGAAAGTTAAGCTTCCAAAGGCATGAACTGAAAATGCGCCAGACTGAACACGCGCTGTGAACGACTGATGGGCCGGCGCTTACCTCAGCTCTCCTGATGAGTGTAATCTGACTCCTGCTGGGTTTGTGCCGTGACACTCGCTCGGCTCACTCACATTATATTGAACAGACACATTCAGTTTTTATTTGAAGTGTCTGTTCTCTAACTGAACTGATTTTATGAAAATAAACGTGGTAGAAAAGTGATCTGTGATCCATTAGCGATGGCTTTGGAAGTGGCTTCGTAGGGGCAGCGAAGCTTTCTGGGAATTGTAGTCTTTAGTCCCCATGAGATATACATTTTCTGTCTTTTCTCAGTCTAGAAGGCACCAAATTAAAAATAATTTCGCATTTCTACTACATTAATGACCCAGTTTAAATACAGATTCATCTTCCCAGCGCTGAAGTACCCCTATAAGTAAATGTATTTTTTATTTAAGAATGTTGATATTTTACAAAAATACTGTGGAAGAAGTGTTATTTCTTTTATTATTTGAAGACAAATAATAAAAATAATTTAAAAAATGATCAATATCAGCTGATATCCTAGAGTTTCCTTTAACAGATATTGTATTAATCTATATGATTATATTTTAATGTTGTGTGATTAAACATTTTAATGTAATTTAATGATTATAATTATGTTGATCAGCCATTAAAAATCACCCATTACATTATAAATGAGCAATAAACATTTGCTGTTTTTAATAATTTCAAAGTAAAATTTGAATGTGAACTAATTTCATCTCAGCCTTTTTGTAAGCACTAAACATCAGCGTCAGACTCCCAGACTCTCAGATTTCATCATCAGCTGTTCTTCTGAAGCTTTCGGCCAGGTGTGAGCATTAAAATGGCTGTGTTTCAGGCCGGGTCCGAGCTCTCCGCTGCCCTGGGTCAGAGAGTGTGTGCTTCAGCTCGCCCCTCACAACCAGTGGAGACACAAGATCCTGCTGGGAATCAACATGTACGGACTGGACTTCAGCAGCCACGGCGGAGCGGAGCCACTGCTGGGCGGGAGGTACACGCTTCATCATCCGTTTATCTGAATCATGGCTGTCACTTTTTCCACAATTCCCAGTTTATAGCTCACATTTCTGACTTTTTCTGCAATTGAATGAATGAATGAAATATAAACAATTGCGTTTTTTAAAGTCAGATTTGTGAGATAAAAACGTGCAATTCTGAGATAAAAGATCCTAATCACTTTTTTTTTATTTTATGGTTGAGCTTCCATAAGAGACTTGAGACTGCATTTTTAATACATTAGTCAAAGTTCTTTCTCATTCTGTTGTAATGTACAAAAAAACATTCATAATTAATAATAATTTTCACACAGGTATGTTGAACTGCTGAAGGAAGTGAAACCCAAACTGCAGTGGGATGAAAACACTGGAGAACATTTCTTCAATTATAAAAGGTTAAACACTCACTGGAGTGTATCCTGATGCATTTGGCACACAAAGCTGATCTAATTAATCACAGTAAAATGCTAAATATCAAATTCTGATTGTCAAAACACGCTCACTGTTAATGATTCCCAAGTTTTTTGTTTTTTATTTCAGGAATAATGGAGTACGGCATGTTGTTTACTACCCCACTTTAAAGGTAACTGTTATAGTAATGCAATAATAGTACACACGATCAAAGTGAATTGTAGGTATTGTTCAATTCTGCCCCCTTTTCTCCTCTAGTTTCTCCAGCTTCGTATTGATTTGGCAGCTGAACTGGGAACAGGAATTTCCATGTGGGAATTGGGACAAGGACTGGACTATTTCTATGACCTCTTGTGACCTGTGATCTGACTTACATCTGTTCGATCTACTTCCAAAAAATAGTGTGATTTATCAAAGCATTACATGATATTTATGACAAAACTGTTGCTGAGCATGCCAATAAAATTATTTTTAATTACTTCTGTTATTAAGTGCATTCTTAAGAGAGCAGGTTTTTAATGCAATTCATTTTATTATTCAGGAATACAATTTTTAATAATTCATGTACAGATTTGTCTGTTCATACTGTATTATGTTCACAATACTGGAAATTACATATTTGATTCCTTTTGTGGCGCAAATCAAAACATTACAGCAGCCAAGTTTGGATATTAAAAAGATAATGTAAAAGTAAAATAAAGTATCTCAACACAGATCAGTTGTTCATAAACGTCATGTTCCTCTTAACATCATAGCAGATCTAAATACAAGTTATCAAAAACCACAGGATTTCCTGTGTTAAACTCCCCATCTCACACTTTACAGGAATGTTAACAAGTCAAGCTAAAACAACATCTGACACTCAATAGCCAAAAGATTAGAACTAATAATCATATTTACACTATCAATGGATGTCTGTTGCATTTAAAAGCTGAAATGTGGAGCTTTCTAGTAATAATGTTCCAGGTCAGGTTAAAAATGTATGATTTAGTTAAAATAAAGCCTTTTATTACAGTGCAATGATATACATTTACAGAACTCTTTTTTTTTAAATCTATAAATCATCTTGTGCTCTTTTCACCTTTCAAATTAAACATATTTTGTGGCTAGAAAAACAAATGAATCAAGTCATACATTTCTGAAACTAAACTTTGGAGTGTGAAATGCATAGAGAGAAGAATGTATATTTTTGGACACGTGTTTTCAATAGTAACACATCTGATAACACTTCTGTTTCACATTTCGTGACGTGGTCTCATGTTCTTTCGCTAATCTAAACTGCTGAAGCGTTTATTTGCTATTACACAGAAGAATGAGGTTGTTGACGGCCGCTGATGTGGACTGCGTGTTTTGCCCAGTCACAAGATGGCGGTCCAGGACCACATGAACAGCGTCCTCGATGCTCGCTGTAAGGGACATAATTCACATAAACACAAGTATTATATATGGTAAAGTGATAGAGGTCACACAAAACGCTATTCTGTTGTCAACTACTAGTGAACATTATTGGTATGGGTGGACATAGATTTCACGATTTTAATCATTATCATGATGAACCGATTTCAGTCTTTCTTAGTTTTTAGCTGGTTTTAGTTGCTACCAAAACAAAATTTTGAAGAAAAAACAAAAAATTATTTGCAAATAATATTTCGCGCCTCCTATCCAATAAATACCGTTTTGGCGCTCTTAATGTGACGTCACGTGCGCTTTAGCGCCTCGTTCAAGCAGCATCATCATCTCTTCCCAGCACGAAATAAAAACGAATGAACATCAAAAGGTACGTTGAAAATACAGTGCAACTTACTGAAATGTATCATGTCTCATGTAATCGATAAATCAGCGTTTCAAGCGCGAAAAGACGTCAAAACAGCTTGTAAACATCTACGAGCCTCAATGTTCATGAATGAATTCGTTAGAAAACTATGAAAAAAATACTCTAGAAAGGAGCATTTTGATAAACATATGCACTGTATTACATATTCAATATATTTTTTAACTTATAGTATAATAAATCCACCATAAAAACAAATTATGACAGTTAATTGGCACCATTTAAATGCTGATATTTCAAAAAAATATAAACGACATAAATAAAGTTGTAATTGTAAAGTTATTGTTATAGAAACTGCCCAATTTACAATTTATATGTTTATACACAAACCAGTTGTTAAAGCCACAATATGTAATTTTTCGCTGCTAGTGGTCTAATTCAAAACAGAGGTGTAGCATGATAACACATGAAGATTTTATTATCTTTTATTTACACTGCAGATAAGCGCTTCCCATTCTTCCGCTTATGTGTATGAAGTGCTGTTTTATCATATAGTGCCTACTGTCACATATTAGATACATTATTTGAGTGTTTTAAAAGTTATGTTATAATGCATTGCTCGGCGGCGACTATAAGACACTTGTTGCACACTAAAGTAAGCTGGATTGATATTAGGCATGGTAAAACAATACGACTAACTGTGTTGAGCTATATAACAGTGATTTGTTTTCTGTCGATGAATAATCCTAACAGATGCTCACCTGTCTAATGAAACACATGATATATTAAAGCGTCTTTGGCGTTTCCATGGTTTCTACTAAATAAAATCAGAAATTGAGAGTAGCACCGGTATGATGTCATTGATAGGTGTTGCACGGACACACTCCGTGTCCTGGTTTAAATGTCTTATTTCTCTGGATTTAAACATTCTTGGAAACATCTGGGATAATGTAAGTACACAAGTCAACAACATTGTTCTAGTGGTTTTGGGTATTTGAATCCAAAATGCCTTTAACTTTAACGTACTGTACTTGATAATAATATATCCAAATGAATCAATATCCAATTAAGATATGAATCAAGTCAAATCACAAGTTTGTAAATTGAAATCTATTAGATGTCAGACAGGTTTGGAATTAGATACATTTTGCCTTTAATAGATTTAAAAGAAACCCCACCTGTGTAAGATCCACCATTGTCTTTGATAAAATCCTCCACAATCAGAGGCAGGTTGGCAAATTCAGCAGAACGTACCAGCTCAAACACAGAGGGCTGTATAAAACATCACACTGCATGAGCTAATCATCATAAATCCACCGTTTGTTGATTCACATGACATTATCGCTCACCCCAGTCATGCTGTAGCCACTGAATATCCACTTGTGTTCCTCTGTAGCGCAGCAGAGAGCAGCTACGCCCTGTCCCACAGCACACACAGGCTCTGCAATCACACAGACGTCAATTAAACCCATCTCACATTGTGTGTTAATGAGTATTTGAGGTGCAGAGACCCTCACTTTGCTGAGAAATGAAGTGAGACAGGATTCGTGCGAGGGACCCGCTGTGGGCGAGATCATTCAGGGCTCCAGGACAGTCAGGAATCAACAGCGCCTGATAGCGGGCACCTGAAAACATCACACACATCCTGATTGATTTTTATACATGTACTTAATGCACTCAGTTTGAAAAAAGCAGACAGATTTCAGACCATCAATAGACTCCAGTTTGGCCGGGCTGGCGTAGGGTTTGACGCTGAACTCTTGCACCCATCGGGCTGTGGTGTCATCCACGCCCACAAAGTCGATTGTCTTCCCCTGTTAGACAAAAATGTGATGTCCAGGCAACTGAGGCTTTATGGTAAGCCCTTTTGACTTTTATTAATTCCCAGGATATAAATTCTTGATATCAACAATTCAATGTTCACTAGTTAAAATGCTTATTCTTGATATCAGGAATTACATTTCCACTAGTAAAAATGTTAATTCTTGAAACCAACAATAACTAACAAAATGTACTAGTAAAAATTATAATTCTTAATATCTGTAATTGTATTTTCACTAGTGAAATGTCGCCATAGGTCGCCGCTATTCAAATTCAGTTGTTGATATCAAGAATGAATTTCTTATTAGTAAAAAACAAAAAATCATAATATTTGATTTCAAATCATTACATGGTTACTAGTACAATTATAAATTCCTGATATCAAGAACTCGATTGCCACTAGTGGAAATGTAACATTTTAATATCTGTAAATGTATTTTAACATGTTACATTTGTTATTTAATACATAGATCTGCAAATGTCAGATGTCAAAGCGGCAGCTGCTAAGCCATGGAAACTCATTCAGTGAAGCTCTCTACACACTGATCTTGAGTTAATCTGAAGGACACATGAAGTTTGGAGCTCTGTAGCTATTGATTAAGTTGGCGACTTTGGCACACTGTGAACCTCAGCATGCGCTGACCCTTCTCTGTGATTTTACGTGGCCCAGTTTCTGTTGGTTCCAATTGCTTCCACTTTGTTATAATCCCACTAACAGTTGAGCGTGGAATATTTAGTAGTGAGGAAATTTCACGAATGGACTTATTGCACAGGTGTCAACCTATCACGGTACCACGCTTGAGTTCACTGAGCTCCTGAGAGCGACCCAATGTTTGTAGAAGCGTCTGTACGCCTAGTGCTTGATTTATACACCTGTGGCCATGAAGTGATTGGACACCTGAAGTCAGTGATTTGGAGGGGTGTCCCAATACTTTTGGCAATAATATAGTCATAGTGTATATTGGAAATTATAATTTTTTTCTACTAATTTTATTTTTGATATGTGAAATTGGAATATCAACTTGTATGAATTCAATTCTTGCCTGTGGTTACATTTAACTCGTAAAAATACAATTACAGATATCAAGAATTATATTTTTTACTAGTTGAAATTAAATTCTTAATTTTAAGGATTTGTATTTCTGTAAGTAATGACGCCATAGACCCATTTCACATTTCCAGGTTTCTCAGAGCGGAAGTCGTCATAGTTGGGTTAACTTTGATAGCGGTGAATTTGACTGGCTATTACCAGACCAAGCACTGGTCTGGGGAGTCTGCTCTGTATTTTCTTCTGCACAAGAGGCGGGATCAACGGACATAGTCATTTGAACTCTGTATGCAAATAATAGTCCTTCAACCAATCAGAAATGAATGTACAAGTTTCTCGACTGAGCAACAGGGCGAAATCAAATCACCAGCAGATCAGGCTAGGTTTACCCTGTCTAGTGGTGAATAAGAGAATCCATTAAATATATTTTTGGTGTCCCCATTTGCTCAAATAGCAAAGGAAAAATGCAACAATAGTGATTTCCCAACTTTCAAAAAGGAAAAAAATAGAGTGAGATGGATAACAGCAGTTAAAAGAGAGAAAGATGTTAAAGGAAGTGTATGTAAGATTGTGGCCAAAACTGGTACTGCAATCACTTTCAAATGACTGTAGAGCGGTGTATCCCCCTCCCCCTAACTCGAGGTTGCCAGATTGGCTGCAGGATCAGCAGGAAAGTTTGTAGATCTGCCGCTGTGGTAACTAGAGCAGATCTGGCAACCCGGATGCCGAAACACTACTGACTTCGTGATTGGTCGATAGGTGGAGGGTGGAGCTTCAGGCCAAAACACAACATATCAACATCAACATCAGTTGAGGGCTGCAACAACAACTTTTAAATTACAATATCCTGGCCGGACTACTGTTGTCAGTGATATAAGTATTTGAAATGAACATGATTTCTTAAAGGGGGGGTGAAACACTCAGTTTCAGTCAATCTCATGTCAATTTTGAGTACCTATAGAGTAGTATTGCATCCTTCATATCTCCGAAAAGTCTTTAGTTTTATTATATTTGTAAAAGAAATATGGGCTGTACCGAGTCTTTCCGGAAAAAACAGAGCGCCTGGAGGCGTATCGTGTGGGCGGAGCTAAAGAATGACGAATGCGCAAAGCGGTGACGTCCTCTAAAGCCCTGCATTTATGCCCGAGCCCGACGGGCCCCGACTTTTTTACGCCCCTCGGGCCGGGCTTCGGGCCAATTTTCATGTCATACCTAAAACGCGGGCCGGGCTTCGGGCCTTTTTATAGGCTTCTCCTTCGTTTTATATTTATTTTATCAATTAAAAGGAACAATGAGTTCTGCGCTGGTGGAAACAACACGAGACCATAATAGCTAACGCGACTGTCAAGATGGCTCGCACAGTGTTCAGAGCATAGGTTCAGAGTCCGCGCCAGCAGCAGCGCGCGTTTCTTCAGCACGGAGACACACTGCAAGCGTGGTGTGAGCATGGCGTTTCTGTTGCGTGTCATCCGCGGGGCGTCTGGTGCTATTAATGTACAGGGAAGCCCTATGCTTCATGTTAAATATAAATATATTGCCTATTGATACAGCAAAGACAACTTCGGCAGTAGCCGGCCCATGCCATATCCATGGTATTGACGGCAAAAGGCTACAGAATAATTCGTTCTGTATTGACTGGTTTAATATTTCAAAATCGATAATTAGGCTATGTTGTCTTTTATTATTACAATTAGGCCTATCTGCATTTATGTTAACCTACAGACTTTCAAACATTATGTCATTATGTGTCACAATGTTTTATGGGCTATATGTTGTAGTCAGATAGATATGATGGTGCTGCAACACGCATCGCCGCAAATGACTAATGCAAGCCAACGCAAATGGCCGTAAATGAAACTTAAAATAAGTCTAAGATAGTCAAAAACACCATCATCTTCAATAAAAATGAATGAGATGAATGAGATCATTATCTTACCAGTGCGTCGCGCTCTCTTATGTGGTAGCCTATTTGAATCTGAAATAAGCTGCTGAATAAAATGCATCTTAATCTTTTGCTTCCGTTGCTGTAAACTCCGTTAAATGAGCATATACCCCGGGAATTGAAGATGGGATTTATATTCATTTGCGTAGGTGTAAGGTAGGCTATAAGACAACCTGCATGTGCTTTTTTTATTTTATTTGTTTAGCTCCGTTTGCGAGAGCCGCGAGCAGAATCAGCCTGCCTCAGCTCGTCAAAAATGCCTTTTAGGCTACTGGTGGTAATAGTTGGCGAAATTAACTAACATTGTGATGCTTGAAGTGTTTTATGGATTTTATTATAGGCAAGACAAGTCAAGAGTTGATTTGAGAGACTAAATTAATTAAATATGCGGTTAACTCACTGTCGGCCGCTGGCCGCTTTTGGTCGTCACTTAAAAAAATTAAAACTTTAATTTAACAAACAAAAAAATGCTCTAAACATTTTTCTAAATTAACGTACTAAAGAAACGAAACGAAAAATAACTACTTTGACATTAAAAACAAAACAGAACTATTTTAATGGCTGCAACAATGTAAAAAAAAAAAAAAACGGGCTCTAGTCGGACTCGGGCCGAGAATTTTGATAAGCTGTCGGACACGGGCCGGGCTAGGGCCTCAGCGTCTCGGGCCCGGGCCGGGCTAGGGCCTAGATTTGAGGCCCGTGCAGGGCTCTAACGTCCTCAAGCGTGGAGAAACCCTTGCTATCGATCTCAGCTAATAGATATGATCCAGAATCTAATTCGGAGGCTGAAATAGAACCAGCAACAGCAGGACGTCTGTCTCTGTGGTATGGACTGTATTTAGTGGCCTGTCAACATTTGTCTTTACTCTCAGTTTATGAGGACATGATTCGGTTTATGGACTATTGTATGAGACTAGACCTTAGAAGTAGCAAGCAAAACGGTTTTGCACGTCAGACTAGTGTAACGATATACAGAGAACAGTAACTGTTAGCGCATTTGAATGACGAAGCACGAGATCGTGTCGTTTACTGATGTTTACTCACGCGACGATAGCCAACAGCACAGACATTTGAAGGAATTTTACTCACCGACTGCTTCCAAAGCAGGACCGAACCTTTATCGCTGGGACGGCTCCGTCAAAAACACACTTCTTGGAGTGTGGAGATCCACTTTGCGATGCGACTGAAGCATTTCTGCGTTCAAATCGGTTCAAATGCAGCGCTGCCTTCCCGGAATGCTGTGCTGAAGCGCTGAAGTCGCTTGATGTCAAAGTGGAGGAATGAAGTGGAGCGCGGCGCGGACTATAACCGACAGAAGTGTTCACGGACGACTGGATCTGCACCCAGAGTGTTTACGGCGTGCATTTCCTCTCTCTCTAGTCACACGCGCGCGCACCCTACCGGGAGAAGAGCCCGTACGGCCCATACAAGGACCTTCCGTTCTATTAACGTCAAGCCGACCCATACTCGAAAAAACTCTCAGAAACTTGTGAGAAACCGGAAGGAGTATTTTTGACACAGAAATACTCCATCAAACGTCCAACATTAGTTTTTGAAACTTTGTCTATGTTTAGGATGGGAATCCAAGTCTTTAACAGTGTAAAAAGCTCAGTATGCAGGAAACAGCATTTCACCGCCCCTTTAATGTCTAGTGACATATCAGGGCCATTTTATGATTCACTGACATTTTCATTTCTTACATACAGTTCCTTTCATTTTACCATCACTCCCATATAAGCTGTATTAGCTGTATCAACAGCAGTGGTAAGGTATTTTTTTTTTTTTTTTTTTTGCAATTTGATGCAAAAGTAATATAATACTATCTATTAGTGTTATAAATGTACATGCATTTAAAAAAACAACAACATGAAAATACAAAAAACATTGCAGGATGTATGATATTAATGACCGTTAAAGCGTGTAATCTCAGTCTGTGAAAAGGGTCCATTGTTTATCTCAATATTCTGGGAATTAAAAAAGTCAAAACGGCTAGCCATAGAAGTTTGTATGGATGAATAAACGTAAATAAAAATGTTTAGAAGACGCAGTGTGTGTTTCCTCACGCCAGGTGTCGCTGTCTGCACGTTAAACACTGAACTGCACAAACTGAAACACTGATGGAACGAGCGAGCTGAAACTCCTGCAGGGAAAACACAACACAGTTTAACGATTCACATTCATAAAATGAACAGAAAACTCATCAGAAGTATCACTATTTAAAGTGTGGTTACATTTTATTTGAAGGTGTGTCATTTTTACATTGTAATTATATATTTAGAAACGAGCAATGTTAATAAACTAGGCTACATGCACTTGCTATAGTGTTAGGGTAGGATTAGGTTTAGGGAAAAGTGCAACGATATTGCCATCTGATTGTCCACTGGATATTTGATTAAATTTGAATTATAAAATAAATTAAGAAATAAGACTAGGTCATTCCTTCGCCAAATAAATAAGACGTATTCAAAATGATTTAATAACACGTACAAGAAAATTACATGATTTATTAACATAGCGAATTTATATTTCCGTTAAAGACATTTTTAAACTACATTTGAAGTGATCTTACCTGCAGATGCAGCACTGGCCACTATCAGACATGTAGGTTTAGATGTCATCATAGACGCTTTATATCGTCTAATTCAGTTTTCTCTATATTTAGAGTTTGACCATTAACGAACGACAGTGGCAATACTAACCTCAACAATAACCTAGCGAATAAATGTATTTAAGTGTATTACATCCATTGAATTTGCAATAAAAGCAGAAACTTGGATCATTTGATCAGCTGCTTGTTTTGATAGGTCCGTTGATTATAAGGTCCCGTGTAAAACAGTTTCTGCGTAAGTAGTTCCGACATCTGATATGCACATCTTACATTATTATTATTTTTATTAATAATCCAAAATCTACAAACACATTGCGTATTACTGTCAATTGATGAGAGAAAAAAATACGTTTAATGTTTTATTAATAGAAAAAGTGTTATTCACAAATCATGTAGAAATTCATGTCTGCCAATTTAAGATATTAGGTTACATTTTATTTTGAGGTGTCATTTTTACAGTGTAATTATATAGTTAAGTACTTAGTAATATTAATTAACAACGTACTTACTATAGGGTTAGGGTTGGATTAGAGTTTGGTTGAGGGTTGCATGTAATTTTGCATAATTTGTAGTTATCAAAATGGTAAGTAGATGCAACATATATAACAATGACACTGTAAAATAGTGTTATCAGATCTTCTACTAAAGATTACAAGCCATCTTAATGCTGATAGTGTGCCAATAATTACTTATGTAACTGGAAAGTATGTTTAATGATCAATGGAAGGCATGTGTTGTCAGAAACAAAATCCACTGATTTATTTGTACTGCAAAATTCAGACTTTTAACAAACATTGCATCCATAATCTTTGCATAAAACAAGACATTGTAAAGTTCCATTTCCAGAACGACTGTCCTGCAGCCAAGACATATTGACCTGCCATCATATTCCTCACACACATCACATTCAAACCACACAGTAACAGACAGCAATGAGGACAGCAGGGAGGCTTATTTGGTGTTGGTGGTAATAAAGTGTCTTCGTTCTCAGTATATTTCTTCTTTCAAACTTCGATACAGGCAGCAGGTAAAAATCATCCCTACAATCTGGAACAGACAGAAAAGGTTAATGGTTGAAATATCTGATGTCACAAAAAAAGGAGTAAAACAATTTATATCAGAGATGTTCACCTGAATAAATGCAATCCCAAGACCCACTGAGCCCAGAATCAGCAGATGCTGAAGAATAAACTCCTCTAGTTTGGATATACAACCACCCTGAGAGACATAAAAAAGAGTTATGCTGATTTGCTGCTCAAGGAACATTTCTAATTATTATCAATAATAAAAACAGTTTTTGCTGCTTATTATTTTTTGTGGGAAATGTAAAACACTATCACTCAAGTTTGGGGTAAAAGTGACAGTAACAACATTTATAATGTTACAAAATATTTACCTAAATATGCAATGAAGAGTCTGAGATCTCAATATTAACTCAAACATTTATCATCAAATTCTTTCAAAGCCAAATTATTAGGTAAGTTGATACTTAAATAAAGCATAATTAAGAACTGCATAAGCAATAACAGAGAAATAAAATTATATGGTCAGTTCTGTCATGACAACTCTTTAATTGTTAACAGCAGCAGCAATAACTAACAGTATTAATAACCAACAGTAGCGGCAATAACAGTATCAGCAATAACAGTAATAGCAGCAGTAACAGTAATAGCCAACAGCAGCAGCAGTAACAGTAATAGCCAACAGCAGCAGCAGTAACAGCAGCAGCAGTAACAGTAATAACCAACAGCAGCAGCAGTAACAGTAATAACCAACAGCAGCAGCAATAACAGTTAGGGCTGTCATTTAATAAAAAAAATCAAATTCGAACGGATATCAAATAGCAAGCAATACATTTGAATATATTCAGGTGTTCTGCTGCTGCTGTTACTGTTATTGCTGCTTCTGTTGGTTATTGCTGCTACTGTTATTGCTGCTGTTACTGTTATTGCTGCCTCTGTTGGTTATTGCTGCTACTGTTATTGCTGCTGTTACTGTTATTGCTGCCTCTGTTGGTTATTGCTGTTACTGTTATTGCTGCTTCTGTTGGTTATTACTGTTGTTGCTGTTCCTGTTATTGCTGCTTCTGTTGGTTATTGCTGCTTCTGTTGGTTATTACTGTTGTTGCTGTTCCTGTTATTGCTGCTTCTGTTGGTTATTGCTGCTTCTGTTGGTTATTACTGTTATTGTTGCTGTTCCTGTTATTGCTGCTTCTGTTGGTTATTGCTGCTTCTGTTGGTTATTACTGTTAGTGTTGCTGTTCCTGTTATTGCTGCCTCTGTTGGTTATTTCTGTTACTACTGTTATTGCTGCTTCTGTTACTGTTATTGCTGATTCTCTTGGTTATCACTTTTATTGCTACTGTTATTGCTGCTGCTGTTATTGCTGTTACTGTTATTGCTGCTGTTACTGTTATTGTTACTGTTGTTATTGCTGTTACTGTTATTGCTGCTTCGGTTGTTCATTACTGTTATTGCTACAGCTACTGTTATTGCTGCTACTGTTGATTATTACTGCTGCTGCTGCTGTTATTGCTGTTACTGTTATTGCTGCTGCTGTTAGTTATTGCTGTTACTGTTATTGCTGCTACTGTTGCTTATTACTGTTACTGCTGCTGTTGGTTATTACTGCTACTGTTATTGCTGCTGCTGTTGGTTATTACTGCTACTGTTATTGCTTCTGCTGCTGATTATTACTGCTACTGTTATTGCTGCTGCTGTTTTTGAGGTTATTGCTGCTGCTGTTGTTTATTTCTGCTACTGTTGATTATTACTGTTACTGCTGCTGTTGGTTATTACTCCTACTGTTATTGCTGCTGCTGTTATTGCTGTTACTGTTACTGCTGCTGTTGGTTATTACTGCTACTGTTATTGCTGCTGCTGTTACTATTATTGTTGCTGCTGTTACTGTTATTGCTGCTGCTGTTGGTTATTACTGCTACTGTTATTGCTGCTGCTGTTACTGTTATTGCTGCTGCTGTTGGTTATTACTGCTACTGTTATTGCTGCTGTTACTGTTATTGCTGCTGCTGTTGGTTATTACTGCTACTGTTTTTGCTGCTGTTACTGTTATTGCTGCTGCTGTTGGTTATTACTGCTACTGTTATTGCTGCTGCTGTTGGTTATTACTGCTTCTGTTATTGCTGCTGTTATTGCTGCTGCTGTTGGTTATTACTGCTACTGTTATTGCTGCTGTTATTGCTGCTGCTGTTGGTTATTACTGCTTCTGTTCTTGCTGCTGTTATTGCTGCTGCTGTTGGTTATTACTGCTACTGTTATTGCTGCTGTTATTGCTGCTGCTGTTGGTTATTACTGCTACTGTTATTGCTGCTGTTATTGCTGCTGCTGTTGGTTATTACTGCTTCTGTTATTGCTGCTGTTATTGCTGCTGCTGTTGGTTATTACTGCTACTGTTATTGCTGCTGTTATTGCTGCTGCTGTTGGTTATTACTGCTACTGTTATTGCTGCTGTTATTGCTGTTGCTGTTGGTTATTACTAGTGCTGCAACGACGCGTCGACGTCATCGATTACGTCGACTACAAAAATACGTCGACGTGCGTGTAATGCGTCGACGCGTCACACTGTTTGTATACATCTCGCCTAATGCATACAGGGAATGGAGAAACTTGCATTCTATCACAAAAACAGAGACCACTGTTATCAAAAGTATGGGAATACTTTAAACAGAGGACAAATAAAATGGCCCTTTGTTCCCTTTGCAAAACCGATATGGTGTACCACGGCAGCACAACTGCGATGCGCGAGCACCTCAGAGGAAAACATCTCGGCGCTCTCCGGTGTTACAGTTTAACTGGTTTCCGTGTGATCTGGTGACTAACTTCCTGGTTCAGGTCGGATATTCTTGCGCTTGCGGCATTCTGAAAAGTTGAGATGTTTTTAACTCGATGCGGTGCGGACGAGCCTGGAAAAAAACGAGCGCGTCGCTTCCATTATCTGCTTGTTAAGTCATGACGTAAGGAACGCCGCTTCTGGGTCCAAGCCTCAACTCGTTTCACTTGAGAATGCCATTGACGCCCGTTTATGAGCGCTATTTATTCATATTAAACATCAAACGTTTAAAAAAGTTTAACATTTGAAATACTTACAGTCTGCACAACAGTCTCTGTGCTCACAGCGCCACATACATTAATATTTTAACGATTTAAAAAAGATGAATCACTCTCTGGCCATCTGGAATATTGGTGTGGAGAAAAAGGTTATGATTATAGCTTTTTTTTGTAGTATTACACCACATTGTGGGTGTATATTAGCACCTTTTGTAGTTTTTCTTGTGGTATAAGATAGAGCGTTTGGACCTGGAAGCGCTGCCGCGTGATATCAGCCTTAACAACAGCGCGCTTATCGCGCGGCTACATTGGAAATTAACTTGAGCGCGCAAAAGACGTGATTATGTGAACGGCCCCTTAAAAGACAGCGCGCCGCGAGACAACAGTCACAAACCACCGAGCTACCCCGAATCAGCTCCAGATCTCTGGAAACCGTGCTAAACCATAGCAGAACCCTGACTACATTTTATGGTTTGTGATGCTAAAGAACATTTCATGACGTCTCAGACAACTGTAAATGTATGGCTACTGTGATTTAATTATAAACGCTATGATAAACTCATATTTACCATAGTAAAATAATTTTCTTTGCCTCTTTATTATTTAAATACTGTAAAAATGAATACAGGTTGAAATATTATATAAGAAGTTGTACCTATATATTATTTTGTAAAGTTACCCAAAGGATTCATGAGCTAATTACAAAAAAAGAACATTATATTAATTATTTATTGTAATAAAAATAATCGTTAGATTAGTCGACTAATCGAAAAAAATAATCGTTAGATTAGTCGACAGAAAAAATAATCGTTAGTTGCAGCTCTAGTTATTACTGCTTCTGTTATTGCTGCTGTTATTGCTGCTGCTGTTGGTTATTACTGCTAGTTATTGCTGCTGCTGTTACTGTTACTGTTATTGCTGCTGCTGTTGGTTATTACTGCTACTGTTATTGCTGCTGCTGTTGGTTATTACTGCTACTGTTATTGCTGCTGCTGTTGGTTATTACTGCTACTGTTATTGCTGCTGCTGTTACTGTTATTGCTGCTGCTGTTGGTTATTACTGCTAGTTATTGCTGCTGCTGTTGGTTATTACTGCTACTGTTATTGCTGCTGCTGTTGATTATTACTGCTACTGTTATTGCTGCTGCTGTTGGTTATTACTGCTACTGTTATTGCTGCTGCTGTTGGTTATTACTGCTACTGTTATTGCTGCTGCTGTTGATTATTACTGCTACTGTTATTGCTGCTGCTGTTGATTATTACTGCTACTGTCATTGCTGCTGCTGCTGCTGTTACTGTTATTGCTGCTGCTGTTGATTATTACTGCTACTGTTATTGCTGCTGCTGCTGTTACTGTTATTGCTGCTGCTGTTGATTATTACTGCTACTGTTATTGCTGCTGCTGCTGTTACTGTTATTGCTGCTGCTGTTGATTATTACTGCTACTGTTATTGCTGCTGCTGCTGTTACTGTTATTGCTGCTGCTGTTGATTATTACTGCTACTGTTATTGCTGCTGCTGCTGTTACTGTTATTGCTGCTTCTGTTGTAGGGCCCTATAATTTCCGCGATCACGGAATCGCGGACGGAATCGCGGAATTGGCATATTAACGCGAAATCTGCATATAAACGCGGAATCTAGTGTTAACGCAGATTTCCCCGGAATTGTACATATTTGTAATGAAATTCTGTGTCGTGTGGGTTAAGAACGTATGTCTGAGGAAAGTGCAGACGGGGGGAAGCAAATCTCCGCGACACAACCCCTCCCGTCGGCAGCGAAAAAGTTAAGAAACTCAACGCTAACGGCGGTTTCACACTGCACGCGCAGGCAGCTTTGCGTATGGAGAGCGGGAGCCGCGCGCTCGTTGTGCTCAGGCAGCATTGGCCGCGCGCGCAGCTGAACCGCGGCTCGTGTATTGCACAGACAGACAAATATTGTCCATTCTGTCAGATTTTCCGGTGTTCTGCTCGACCCCTGTCATCTCGTGCTTTGATTTATAATGGGCACATTAGGCAGCAATGCATATCTGCTGCAAATGCGACCGTTTTCCCCTCTGTTAGTCTGTTCCAAACATGCATTTAACATGCTGTAGCCTATGGGTAGTTTACATGATAAGTAACCTTAAAGTTAAAATTAAGCATCTAGTTTTAATCATTTAAAGGGGCCTTTGAAGTTGGGGGAAAAACTTCTGGCAGTGTTGTGTTTTCGTGTATTTTTATTTTTCACAGCTCTGGATATCATAATGGTGATTGTTAAACACACAGAACAATTCACTACATGATTTCATGGTGAAATGTTATTTTTTAATGTTAATTTTCAGCTTTAAATGTTTTACTTAATAGTACTGTATGTAAAAGATGATTCTTATGATTTTTTTTTTTTAGTTCTTTTTAAAAAAAAAATACTTGAAAGAAAAAGCTACTGGAGCACTTTCATTTTAACTTATATAAACTATTATAATTTATTTTACCGGAAAGTTTAAAGCTAATAACCATTAATATTTGAAGTACTTGAAGTGCAGTGTTATGCCAAATATCATATTTGTCCTAAAAAGTAAATGTGATGTTTGTTACCTCAGTAAATTTAAGGTCATTCCTATTTTTTCCTCAGTAAATTTAAGGTCATTCCTATTTTATGCTGCTGCTGTTGATTATTACTGCTACTGTTATTGCTGCTGCTGTTGGTTATTACTGCTACTGTTATTGCTGCTGCTGTTGATTATTACTGCTACTGTTATTGCTGCTGCTGTTGATTATTACTGCTACTGTTATTGCTGCTGCTGTTGATTATTACTGCTACTGTTATTGCTGCTGCTGTTGGTTATTACAGCTACTGTTATTGCTGCTGCTGTTACTGTTATTGCTGCTGCTGTTGATTATTACTGCTGCTGTTACTGTTATTGCTGCTGCTGTTGATTATTACTGCTACTGTTATTGCTGCTGCTGTTGGTTATTACTGCTATTGTTATTGCTGCTGCTGTTGATTATTACTGCTACTGTTATTGCTGCTGCTGTTGGTTATTACTGCTACTGTTATTGCTGCTGCTGTTACTGTTATTGCTGCTGCTGTTACTGTTATTGCTGCTGCTGTTGGTTATTACTGCTACTGTTATTGCTGCTGCTGTTGATTATTACTGCTACTGTTATTGCTGCTGCTGTTGATTATTACTGCTACTGTTATTGCTGCTGCTGTTGATTATTACTGCTACTGTTATTGCTGCTGCTGTTGATTATTACTGCTACTGTTATTGCTGCTGCTGCTGTTACTGTTATTGCTGCTTCTGTTGATTATTACTGCTACTGTTATTGCTGCTGCTGCTGTTACTGTTATCGCTGCTTCTGTTGGTTATTACTGCTACTGTTATTGCTGCTGCTGTTGATTATTACTGCTACTGTTATTGCTGCTGCTGTTGATTATTACTGCTACTGTTATTGCTGCTGCTGCTGCTGTTACTGTTATGGCTGCTGCTGTTACTGTTATTGCTGCTGCTGTTGGTTATTACTGCTACTGTTATTGCTGCTGCTGTTGGTTATTACTGCTACTGTTATTGCTACTGCTGTTGATTATTACTGCTACTGTTATTGCTGCTGCTGTTAATTATTACTGCTACTGTTATTGCTGCTGCTGTTGATTATTGCTGCTGCTGCTGTTACTGTTATCGCTGCTTCTGTTGGTTATTACTGCTACTGTTATTGCTGCTGCTGTTGATTATTACTGCTACTGTTATTGCTGCTGCTGTTGATTATTACTGCTACTGTTATTGCTGCTGCTGCTGCTGTTACTGTTATTGCTGCTGCTGTTGATTATTACTGCTACTATTATTGCTGCTGCTGCTGTTACTGTTATTGCTGCTGCGGTTGATTATTACTGCTACTATTATTGCTGCTGCTGCTGTTACTGTTATTGCTGCTGCTGTTGGTTATTACTGCTACTGTTATTGCTGCTGCTGTTGGTTATTACTGCTACTGTTATTGCTGCTGCTGTTATTGCTGCTGCTGTTGGTTATTACTGCTACTGTTATTGCTGCTGCTGTTGGTTATTACTGTTACTGTTATTGCTGCTGCTGTTGGTTATTACTGCTACTGTTATTGCTGTTACTGTTGCTGCTGTTATTGCTTCTGATGTTGGTTATTGCTGCTGCTGCAGAGCAATTACATGACTTGCTACTGCCAATACCCAATATGCTGCTGCTAAAATATATCATACACGAATTACCTATAGCAGATCTATACAGGTGGAGATCGGGAAGGTGGAGGGTCTCTAAAAGTGTGCAGCAACTACTACAGAAAATGCTGACTGCTGACCAGTATTTGAAAGTTCAGCAGTGAGCTTTTTGGCTACTGATGCAAAATGAACCAATAAGCTGTGCCCTATTCATAGATGCCACCTACGTCACTACCAAATAGAACACGGCCATATTTATGACCGATCTCGCCCGGTGGGCACCCAAACTTCCCATTTGAATGAGAGAGAGAGACAGAGATACCTGGAGAAAATAACTATTTCAGGCTCCGATTCTTATTTGCTACCCAGTTTTTTTGGTCCATTATTATATATAATATATCTTGTAAATAACCCCTCCCCATACAGTAGGGATCGCTTGAAGGCTTTCAAGAGTACCAATGCATATCAATATGCTGGCTGGGCTCATATTATCCCCCATACAGTTCCAGATGCAGAATTTGACTAAACCTCTTCTACTTCTGCTGCCTTAGATGTAATTTTCTGGGTCTTAAAAGAGTCTGCATTTGTGATATATGTATTTCATGCAAAACACACTTGCTGGATGCATTTAAATTTACTCTAAGTATGCGTTTTTTTCACCTATCACATGCGCACTTCAATAAGCCGACAGAAAGCAGGTTAGTGCTTTTTACATCAGGCCTGCAGTACCCCTTTCAGAAACTGAAGCCTTCGCGCCTCGATCGCCCCCCGGTGACTGGTCCCAGTATAGCCGCCCCTCTGTGTTTTCTAATGGACGCGAGGCAAACTAAATTATAAAATTACACCTTAAATATTTTTAAATAAGTTAGTTTATGTCATTGAAGGCAGTTATCATCAGGATGATTTCATTTCAAGTGTTCATTTTTAAAATAAGTTTAGTTTTACTTAGTTATCTGATGCTATTAAAACGGGGGGTGTGATGTCATGATTGACAGCTGAGATTGACGGCTTCTCTGAGTGAAGTTGTCACTGAGGCACTAACAGACTTTTTTCGGGATTTTTGGGAGCACATTCGAGCTTTAGCTTTTTCCGCATTCGGAAACGGATGATGTCAAGTCGTCAATATTTTTTTACGTCTATGGTTTACATGCATGCCGTGCAAAATCGGGTAAGAGGCAAAAAACTACCTGTTCCGACCGGTTTATGCTTACGCCGTTTATGACCTTACTTTAATAAAAGAAAACGTGTTACCCCGTTTACAAGACCATACTCTATACATTTTCTGCTTATTAGGCATTATCGGAACGTGCATGTAAACGCACCCGCTGTCAGTGTAGTTAAATTAGTGGGCTTGAATCAAAACCGAATCTCCCTAACTTTTTCTGAACCATTTTTGATTAAATGAAAACATCAAAGTATAAAGTAAAGCCTCCATAAAAAGAACATACCAAAAGTATACAATCATCCATTCATTCAGAAACATACAACATCGTCCCTTTATGATAGTACAGGAAGTAGGCTATGAAATAATATTTATTATTTAACAGTTTGTTCTTCATAAAATAAAATAAAAATACCAGTTCGGGGTTCCTCTTTCGGCTGTTGTTGCAGCCAACTGCACAACATATTGCAGGCATTACTGAGACCGTCGGTTGTAAATATGGCGGCGAAAAGCTACAGCGACATCATGTGACCCGAATGAATAGAGAATGATTTGATTACACGCAGATTGAGTTAAGGGCCAATCAGCCTGGGCCATCTAGAGTTTCATGACAGAACTTTGTATTTATCTTAATGTACCTCCACTTTGTAGATGTTGGATGGGTGGTCTCTGAGTCCACAGCGCTCTGTGGGGGTCTTGCAGCAGCTGTCGGGCACCAGGCGTCTGTCAGCACCAGGCGTCTGTATCCAGGCCCCGTCCCTCCAGTCCGCTGAGCTGTTACTGCCACAACACTTCAGCTGCATCGTAAAACAGATGGAGAGGGAGGGAGCGCGGGAACAAGAAAAGAGTTTATTCTTGTGATGGGTGGATTGTTTTCCCATGGGCTCGTGGTGTCTGATGTTATGATGCATAAACTCACATGCTCACAGACTGAGAAATTCTGTTCAAAAGCCTTCATTGTCATGATATTCTAAGATTATAAATTTTAATGCTGTTGAAAGGAGTTCATTGCATAATTATAGTTAAAGGTCCTGTTCTTCGCGATTCCATCTTTCAAACTTTAGTTAGTGTGTAATGTTGCTGTTAGAGCATAAATAATACCTGTAAAATTATAAAGCTCAAAGTTCAATGACAAGCGAGATATTTTATTTAACAGAAGTTCCCTTTCAAAGCCTACAGCGAACGGCCGGTTTGGACTACACCTCTGCACTTCCTGCTGTAATGACGTCACTAGAACCGTTTGTTGACGAACCCTCCGCCCACAAGAACACGCAAAATAGGGGGCGTGGTCTTGTTGCTCTCCCACGTGGAGAAGAGCGCGCATTCAGCGCTGCAATCTCCCCGTTATGGTAAGAGGCGGGACCTTTCCGGGCAAAGTGCGCTAAGCTGTTGTCCAATCACAACACGGGAAGCGCTGGCCCAATCAGCTAAGGTTGCTAAGGTGTTCTGGGAAGGTTTGATGACATGCAACAGTGCTTGCCCTCTTTTTAAGCAGCCTTGGTTTCCCATAGGGATTTTAACAAGTCTTCCTTAAAGTGTTATGAACCAAACCAATCAGCTACAAGGTTTTATTTTAATAAAAAAATATTTGAAAATTGGACAAAGACAAAGGTACTGTTTACTTAACAGCTTTTAGGTTGGAGACAACTACAATCCCATGATAAAGCATTGCATACAACATTTTCAAACTACTAATTTTAAGTCGTTGATTAAAAAGCAATATATTTGAAGTTTACGGCATATATTTATTTAAGGGTTATGAGAGTGTAGAGAGTCATTCGCAGAGCATCGACCGATAGAAAGAAAAATAACTGTCTTACGTCTTGCTGGAGTTTGTCGATGGCTCTCGTGATGTGATCTTGTCCAGGTTGCTGGTAGTTTTCCACCATCCTCTCTTTCAGATCGGCTCTCAGCTCAGCGTTCAGCTGCAGTCACAGATAAATCCATCAGACCACAATCTATATCTATAAATCATATTCTATAGAGCAAACTCTGTTTTCATAGATACAAAGTAAAGTCCCATATATTTAAGGAATCATCCAAAATGAAAATTCTCTCATTATTTACTCACCCTCATCTTATTCCAAACCTAATGTTATTATTTTCCTCAGAACATGGAAGAATGTTCACACACAGCCCCGGAAAACATAACCGCATACTGGTTTAGATTGACATGAGGATGAGTAAATTACAGCCATTTTATTTCTGAATGAGCTATTGAAGTAAAAATCTAACTAGCTAACTTTTTGTCTACATAATTGTTTACCTGGTAGCAGAGAGGAAAACACTGGAGGAAGAGGAGGAAAAGAAGGAAGAAGACAAAGGGTTTTATAAAGATGGAAAAGCAGGAAAGTGGATGAGGAGCATGCAAACATACAGCACTCGACATGTGTATGTGGGTTTAATGTGAATCTGAGGAGAATATTGGATTAGATGGCATATTACGTTCCCATGTTCTTCCACATTCGCATACATAAGGACGTTGAAAATGGGGCATACAGCCATACACACATCTAACAGGATAAGGGAGAATTCACCCAAATTGAACTGATAGAAATATAGCATTTATTCCTCATCCCGAATGTGCGTTTACCTCCTGATAATAGATGTAGGCCAAAATTCCAGCTGTGATCTCCAGTAGGAAGATGAACAACAACAGGACAAAGAACTGTAGAGACAAAAAGGTTTGAAACTTTCAATGATAAACATATTTGGACACCAGGTCCGAGGGTGAGTAGATAATGACAAACTTAAATTGCGTTGTCCATGAGCTGCTGAACAAGAGAAGAAATGGCATCTGAGGAATTTTACACAGCTGATAAAGGTCAAAAGCACAATTAATTTTCTCTCTGCCTGTGTTTGTTCTGTTTTTTCCCTCTGTTTTCTGTCCTTCCCCAGCCCACCACTCTCATTTCATTCCTCTATTCTGCATTCACTCCCTTCTCATTCCTCTATACTCCCTATCTCTCTCTCTGCTGCCCGTCATTCCTCAGCTGTGACTCAGTTTCTAAGTCTGACCTCTTAAAGAGACACACGTCTGTATTTAAATTAGATACGATGACAGCTTTGACACAACTAAGAGACACACACAGTATAAGCACGATCAAACTAAATTAGAAAGCACAATAAAGTCACATTAATGTGTCTCATGTTTCCAGAATAAGTCCTGGCATCTGTGTGCAGGATCCCACATGGTCTAAATCTGCCTACTATAATCCGATGTTTACAGTACTCAAAATATTTCACTCAAAGTAAAGTCTAGCAGGGGCTTTTGTGATGACTCTTATCACAGGCTGCACATAGATAGATGATTCAGCTAAAAGTTTCCAGAAGAATTTATAGTGTGAAGTCCTATAAGCCACTTCCTTCCAAGTTAAAATGGCCTTTGAAGGTTGTGTTTCCTAAGACAAGAACAACTATTGTCCGACTTCAGTTGTGTCCCAAATTACACACTTTACACTTACACACTGTACATATTATGCACTTACTATGTTCTCACCCGTGTAGTGTATGAATTTTATTTTGTCATTCAACATCATAGTCTCTAGGAAATTAAGCCTGCAACTGTTGAGTTTCATAATGTTTTTTATTTATGATTTTATGGTACTAAATTATATTTATCACTTTTTGAACATGGACCTGAAAATGAAATTTCTTGAATGCTTTGGAGCACTGACTTAAGTTTGGTCTCTTTTTAAGACACTTGGCCAACACTTGCTGAAGTGAAATTTTTGTATTTTATTTTTTATTATAAAAAAAAAATGCATAAATGCATTTGCAAATGCATATGAAATAGATATTTTCAAAATAGTTTTTACTCTAAAACGGTGAGAAAATAAAAGCTAAATAAATCTAAAGTTCTGTTTCAAATTTGAGGTTGATATCAAAAAAGAACTTTTTGGTAAGATTCTGTTTGTGTGCAGTACCAAACGCTTCCACTAGATGAAACTTTTCTCCCATTAATTTCCAATGTGCTCATTTTTGACCGCAAACAATCCAAGTGTGACTCTTTTTTTCAGGACCATTTAACCGCTTTGAATCATGTCTGTGATTTTAGTGTGTGTTCACATAACAAGTGCCAAAGCCTTTACCAAGTTTCGTACCAGTCCAATGAAGTAAGAAATTCTAAAAAAAAACAAAGCGTAAAGTTTTCGGTCAAAAAATATTGAACAGCACCAGAGGGTTTCGTTTTTATATGAAAAAATGTATAAAAATACTATTTTCAAATATATACGAATACATATTTTTAAAAACATGTTTTACTCTATGTTCACACTTGTAGTTCGGTTAGTTTGGTTCGTTTGGTCCGGACCAAAAAACAAAATATATAGTCCTGGTCCGCTCAGTGTTCACACTGGCATTTTTAACAGCGAACCTAAAGTTACCGAACCAAAGGCACAGGGAGACGCTCACAACCTGATTGGTCGGCTTATATGACGCAGGAGCTGCTTACCGAACATTCAAAACAATGCTGTGTGCTGGATTACACACGGTCATTTTATGCGTGTACATATGGCATTATTTTTACCCGCTGAGAACTCATGAAGAGCTCATAAAATGTTCAAAACATTCAAAACAGCAGCAGGATTTCCTCTGTTGTGCAGAAAAGAGACGGGCATCTCTTATGCAAAAGAGACGGCCGCTCTGTCGTCTGTATGGGCAACATTTGATGAGAAAAAGTAGGTATGCTTTTTGTGCGTTTTTTTCTAGCATTTTCGAAACATGCTCGTCTGACCAAATATTGATTTGGCACCTCCTCGTTGCTCCACGTTTGCCCTCTAACGTTAACGTTACTCATTTTGGATACACCGATCTTTCCGCGTCGTCAAATCAGCTGACTATGCGTCGCATCTTGTGACATTACGTCCGGTTTATGGTTTGTTTTTATGTCTTTGGTCCGTGATGCGTTCATATATCAATCGGACCGCACCAGAGTTCGTTTGGAAGCGGACCGAGACTCATCTTTTTAGCGCTCTCGGTCCGCTTGTTTGGTGCGCACCAGGGTTCGGATGGCAGCGGTCACATATATTCAAATGAACCGCACTAAACGAGCAACCGCACCAGGGTTCGTTTTAATCCAACCAAACATGACAAGTGTGAACAAACCCTAAAATTCCAAATACTCTAGTTCCAAATTTGAGGTTGATATCTCAAAAAATGAGCTATCAGTACGATTGTGTTTGGGCGCTGTACCAAACGCTTCTACTAGATGAAGGGTGAAACAGCACCAGAGAGTATATTTAATATCTGTTTGAATTTTCAGTGTGATTACACTATTGCAAAACGGCATAAGTTCGGGAATTGGGATGCACCTTTAGGGTTCGTTAACTGAAAAAAACACTAATTATAAATATTAAACTTTCCCATGTAACTTATCCCGCACTGTTATAAGTTAATAGGGGGTTGGGATGTTTTTTGACAGCAAGCAACTATCTAACAACCCAGAACATCCTAGCAACACTAAGAACACCCGATTCGTGGAGGAGACTAATGTGTGTGCTGTCAGTGGTCGCGTTACCCATGATGCTCTCTCACCACTATAAGAAGACCTCTTTGTTCCCTGATGGTGGCGCAGCAGCCCAGTATCCCGGTGAACATGACGACGGCACCCGCACCAATCAGGATGAAGGCAGCGATCATGTAAGTGCTGGAGGACAGAAGGCTGATGTAGTCGCTTTTATCCACCAGAGTCCATATCCCCACGGCCATCACAGCGCCCCCTGCCAACTGGGAGGACATTGTACTATAGTTTGTGCTGTAAATCTGGCCTCTTGTTTTTTTTCTCTCTACTTTTTCATTTGCATCAAAACCAGGGCCGGATTGAGACTCATTTTCAGCCCTGGAGTTTCATGCCTTAGACCGGCCCACTTTAGTTCACGACAGACTATATTAAAATAATGTGATTCCAACCTCAGAATATAAGTCTGCATAAGGTACACTATTCTCTACAGCCTTATAATTCTTTGTATTTTTGAAAAATATAATTTTCAATACAGTGCAAAAACAGTAGCTTAAGTTTTGTTTCACAGTGAAGATTTATTAGAACAGTAAATAACAGGACAGTATCAGAATCTCTTTTTTTTTTAAAGAATGAATATTCCTAAATATCCAAAAATTGAAATGAAGAAAAGATTATTTTTTTCTAATTCAGAAAACAAGTCAATTTCTTATGTCATTTCACTTGTCTAGTAAATGTATCTTGAATTAAGAATATTTAGATATTTAAACTGGAAACAAGTAAGATACTAAATTAGAAAAAAAAGAAATCAGTGATAATGTTTGCTTATTCACACACTATGGGACAATAGCAGTTTACCTGTGTTTCACAGTAAGAGCTAATCTCTTCACAACTGGGTCCTCGCTCGCTTTCTGACACTAAATGAAATTTGTTACATTTATTTCTCACCACAAATACCCCCTTTTTACAAAGCTTTTAAATCAAGTCACTCAGTTTCATTAATGAACCTAAATCATCAGGTATCATTATTATCTCAGGGCATTTTTCATTGAGCAGGGCTCTTCCTATTACTTATGAATGACAATCCTACCTGCCCATTCGGGTGTGTTGGGCTCATGACTGGAGCTTGGTAACGTTACTGGGCGTATGCTCTTCACTCTACACGCAAAACGGACTAGAGGCGGCTGCTGCTGAAGAGCTAAGAAACAGTTTGATACATGAACATGGTTTGCAGACAGCATTGTTTTGCGCGGTCGCATCTTGCACTGCTCCTAACTACCTTAACGGGATAATTACTTACCGGCCTCGTCGTCATCATTTGTTTTTTTGAGTAACAATGTGCACAGCTTAGAACATTTGGCCGCGTCAGTTTCCAGAGCCTTCTTATTTTTTTTTTTATTCTGGCCTTTTCAGCGCCGCCTTTGCGCTTCCTATTACCCATTTTTATCTGACTTTTTTATTTTGAGCAACTTTCAAGGCGCTGTATCGGGGGCGGGGCCAGGGAGTCAAAATATAATCACGTCATCATTAACCTGCAGGCTGCACTCTGTGAGAAAATATTAAGTAAAAAAGAGTGGGACTGCGGTAAAATAATAAATAAAAAGAGTTGGACCGCGGTAAAATAAAAAAGTGGGGCTGCTGTGAGTGCAGGCAGCCTGGGGACAGCATCCATAGTACAACCAAGTGCCATGACAACAACGGCCCTCGCGGCCACCAAAACAGACCGGCCCACCGGGAATTTTCCCGGTGCTCCCGATTAGCCAATCCGGGCCTGATCAAAACTGTTAAATGCTTAGAAAGGAAAACAGTTCTGACTGAGTTTCTTCTACAAAAAGAGATGGCAGCATAAACCAGTTTATGGTGGATTTAGCCATTTTTCCATCAGAAATAGCTAATAACGATCAAAACAGAGAACCGACTCACCCAAAAGAGAAGATTGAAGATGAACAGAAGATATTTAAGGCATATCGTCCCACAACTGTTGTTTTTGTCCTCCGCATCTGCCATCCTGAAACAGTAAAGAGGGTTTACAAACCCTTTCAAGATGGCATCCCCTCGACAGGTCTGAGAAAAACCATGAATCCAGCTTAACATCCCCTGAGAGGCCGGCCTTTATCTGCGACAGGACTAACCCTTCCTTTACACACAACATAGTTATATGATAGCACTGACATTTGTGAGGCAAAGTTCATTGAATTAAGAACACATTGAAGAACACATTTGGGTCATATTTCTCCATATTCCCAAATCATATGAGAGAAATAAAAAATAAATAATTTTATTTAATAAAAATGTAAAAGTATATTAAGTATTTTCTGCTCGCTAAAGCTGCATTTATTTGATAAAAAAAAAAAACAGTGATATTGTGAAATATTATAAAAATTTAAAACACCGGTAAGCGTTTTCTATTTGAATACATGTTGAAATGTAATGTATTCCTGTGATCAAAGCTGTATTTTCAGCATTATTACTCCAGTCTTCAGTATCACATGATCCTTCAGAAATCATTCTCATATAATGATCTGATGCTCAAGAAACATTATGTTAAAAACTGGCATTTTTCAGGATTCTTTGATGAACAAAGTTCAAAATAAACTAATAAAATAAAACAAAAATACAACTTTATAGAAAAATATAGAAAATATTTTATATATTCATATATGAAAGCATTTATTTTAATTTTCAATTTAATTTATTTTGAACATTATAAATGCCTTTTCTGTCACTTTTGATCAATTTAATGAAACTCTGCTGGATAAAAGTATTATTTATCATTTAATAACTAACTTTTTTACAGTAGTGCATATATAAAATATTTTCTATATGCAAAGTTGTATTTTTGTTTTATTTTATTAGTGTATTCATTTGACCTTGAAATGGAAAAAGTAGCAAAATATTGATATTTTGAGAGTAAATAAAAGTGCAGTAAAGCTGAGAGCGATGAGGAAACTGGGTGTGGATACGGGCCTGGGTCCAGGAAACTGAGCTCTACTACAGTGACTCACAGAGAGGGAGAAAGTTTTACTACTGTAACCTCACCCAGATCTGAGTAATGCCAACACGTCTCCAGTCTGGGAAACAGACGCCACTCGTCCTCAGACCAGCTGACACTGAGGGCTGTTGGTACACCTGCCTGTTTCTGACAGTAAACAAATACTATTTCAACTGCAGTATTTTATTCTGTTAATGAGGTGTTTTTGCTGATCCCTTTGTAGATCATCCATAATCACAAAAAAAAAAATATATATATATATATAATTTTTTTTTTTTTTCAACATTTACTTTCATGCTTAAACCTACAGTGTATGTTATTTTATAACTTTGTTTTGGGCAGCCAAATAATTTTTAAACTTAATTTTTTTTTTACTTAGGTTTTTTAGCTGGTGTCTTTGTATTTGTACAATAGTTGCTAAACGTCCACTTTATCTACTAAATTTGTGCTCTTAGGTCTTTTTAAAACATTTTGAATCCTGCATTACCTTTTCATATGGTATTTTCATACATTTTGACAACTTTTTTACCTGCAATATGCTCTTTAAATGTTTACAGCCTACACTATAATATAATATGTCATTTTATAAACTTGTCTTGGCCAGTCAAATAATAATATTTAAAATATTATTTTATTCAGTTAATCTTTTTTTTTTTTTGCTGATTCTTTTGTAATTGATCCTTAAAATATAACAATGTTTGAAAAATAACCTTTTTTTTAAAAATTATTTTAATATTTTCTTTAACTAAAGAGTATAATTTATGTTAGCCAAATGTGTCTGAATTGAGTTTGTCTTACACACAGATTATTACGAGTTTTTCAAAGCATCATCTGAGTCTCCTTTTAAATCCGTCACACCTCCTCACCATCTGAAGAATCTGAGGAATTTATTACAGATCCTATTCCTTGCAACTCACCGTGCATCAACATACAATAATCTAATTATAAAGCACATCATTCAGGTTTAAACACATATTATTTCAAAGTTTTTAAAGAAAAGCAAAAGTCTTCAAAAGGACAATGACGAACTGTTAGGTTATAACAGTAACCTACTTTGTGTAAAATTGAAGAAGAAAAAAAGTTAAGTAAAGATATTATAAACTCTTAAATCACGACATAATACACATACTGCCCATTTATGACATGCAAACGAAAGATTTCAAAGGACTAATAAAAGTACTCGTGTTTAGAATAACGCACCCACCTTAAGGACGTCTGAATTAATACCCCTGCCTCAGATCTCGTGTTTAAAACTATGTTTGAGGGTCCGCTTTTACTCCAGGTGTCCGTGTCCTTCTGTCCGTGTTTGCTGGGCACTGCTCGTGCTCGCCTCGCGCGCGTCACAGGGGGCTTCTGGGTGCCCGGGCGCGCGCAGCGAGTTCATGCCATACTGCGCACTGCGGTAATACCACAAAGCCTCGAGAGAGGGCGACGGAAGGCAAGTGACATTTGTTGCTCCAGTCCCAAAAAATAAGTACAGTATTTACTCTTGATGTTCACAATTTCAATTTAAGTTCCCAAAAATGTTAATATGACAATTTATTGTTCAAACCCACGAATTAATATCATACAGGCAATAAAGTCTCTGCATAAAATAAATATGCATTACATCGTTTTTTGTAACAGATTGACAACTGGAGGGAGTATGTTTAAATAATCTTATCACATTTCCAGATGGTGTTTTATAACCTTTTACAGATTCACATTTTGCTGAATTTTTAAATTATTTTTTAAAAATTGAACACATTCAGAGGTAGACGAGGTTATAAATATTAATCATAGACTGCAAAAAAAAAATTCCACTGAAGTACTTTAAGCCTCCGGAGGCCCGAATATGGTGCTGACATCTTGCGCACATTTGGGACAAATCCTGTCCCCCTGTGAAATCGTGTCCGCTTAGGACCCTATAGCGATTCTATTGGCTGTAAGAACTTTCCATGGGTAATCCGTTCAGAGCCTGATTAGTATTCATATAAAATCACGTTTTGATTTTTGTCATTTAAATTGTGTTAAAATACTCTTTAATGTCTTGCAAATCATATGTTTTATATACTAGTAGTATATAACTGAAGCTATAAGTTATGAAATCAAACATATCGTTCTTAATGTTGTTGTTTTTTTGTTAGCTTATAGCATACAGCTACCCGATTAGCTTAGTTTATACACCACAGTTAGACTTACCCTAAACAGCTTTTGATTGCGATAACAGCTTTTGATCAGGCATTTAAAACAGCTACCACGTTGGGTCCTAAGCGGACACGATTTCACAGAGGGACAGGATTTGTCATGACACCGGAGTCTGCGCAGTAAAGAGCAGGAAGTAGAGCCGCAAACATCAAAAGCCCACCCACACTCGCACAGATGCAGAACAATTGATTATGTTGGTGTGAAATAAACAGTTATGGACATGTAGAAATTTAAGCTTAAGCTCCAATCTGCTCCCAAAAATCCCCCCCAAAAAGTCTGTTAGTGACTCAGTAATGACTTAACTCAGAGAAAGACGTCAATCTCAGCTGTCAATCATGAGGTCACACTCCCCGTTTTTATAGCATCAAATAACTAACTAAAACTAAACTTATTTAAAGGAAGTTTATGTAAGATTGTGGCCAAAACTGGTACTGCAGGTATCCTCTCTCCCCCTCCCCCTGACTCGAGGTTGCCAGATTGGCTGCAGGATCAGCAGGAACGTTTGTAGATCTGCAGCTGTGGTAACTAGAGCAGATCTGGCAACCCGGATGCCCAAACACTACTGACTTCGTGATTGGTCGATAGGTGGAGGGCGGAGCTTCAGGCCAAAACACAACATGACATCATCAACATCAGTTGAGGGCTGCAACAACAACTTTTAAATGACAATATCCTGGCCGGACTACTGCTGTCAGTGATATAAGTATTTGAAATGAACATGCTTTCTTAATGTCTAGTGACATATCAGGGCCATTTTATGATTAATTTGAAATACATTTCTTACATATTGTTCCTTAAAAAAAAAACACTTGCAATTTCTGATTCTGAAGCAGCTTTGAAGCATAAAGTAGAGACCAGTTTGCCGTTGTCATCTTGGCATCGCGCGTCTCGCCCGGATAAAAGAAAGGGGGCAAAGAGCTGGGATGTGGGCGGAGCTTAGGTGACGCACTGACTAACAGACAAGCGGATAAATGGCTATCCACCTGTCACTCAGTGACCACGCCCTTAATTATGCAGAACTTTAAGGCTTTATATAATGTAAACGAATGAGTTATATAAAAAATAACCCCCTCACAGTTGTCATGAAGGGCAAAATTAGCCGTATAGACCAAAACCACAATTTTTACCAGGCTGTAAACATGTTTTTTTTTTGCTGTAAAGTTGTGCATTTTAACATGTTGCTCAATGAGATTCTGATCCTTCTGGAGCCTGCCTCTAGTGGCCAGTCGAGGAACTGCAGTTTAAGTTACTCCTGTATTGGCTTCAACAGAAACTGGGGGAGGTTGCCCGCAAAAAAGGCCCATTGTGTAGTGCCTCTGTGGTTATTTGCAGCAGCGCCCTTTGTTGGCCGAGACGTCCAGACGGAGCGCAGACTCGCATTGCTTGTCCTGCTGTGAGGCAAGTAACCTGATAGAATGAAATAAAAGGATTATTTTTCCATTTAAATACACTATTTGGCAATAAATACACTGTAATTTAATAGCATGTTATGGTCTGTATTGGAAAAGATGTTACTTGTGATCACATAATTTAAAATAGGCTTTAAAGGGTTAGTTCACCCAAAAAAACAAAAAAAATTATGATTTACTCACCCTCAAGTCGTCCTAGGTGTGTATGACATTCTTCTTTCAGAGGAATATAATCAGAGTTAAATAAAAAAATGTCATGGCTAATCCTCTGTTTATAATGGCAGTGAATGGCTGTTTCTTTTTTGAAGTCCACAAAAGTGCATCTATCCATCATATAACTGCTCCACACAGCTCCGGACAGCTAATAAAGGTCTTCTGAAGGGAAGTGTTTTTATAAGAAAAATATCCATAATTATAACAACAACTGTAATCCTTAACTTCGCTAACTGTCATAAGCGTGTTCGTGAGAGACTGGCGTTCCAGCGTGTGATGCTCCGGGCGAGAATATCGCGAGAACCAAGTTTTGTTTCGCTCTATCCTCTGCGCTTCCTCGTCCATTCCCAGAACTTACACTTGCCCACCAGTCTCTCGTGAACACGCGTATGACAGTTACCGGAAGTTAGAGATTACAGTTTGTACTTTATTAGCCCCCCGGAGCCATGTGGATATCTTTTATGATGATATATGTACTTTTCTGGACTTTATAACAGCTATTCACTGCCATTATAATTTTTGGATTATCCAGGACATTTTTAAAATAACTCTGATTCTGTTCATCAGAAAAAAGAAAGTCATATACACCTAGAATGACTTGAGTGTTAGTAAATCATGTGGAGATTTTCATTTTTGTGTGAACTATCCCTTTAATCCAGTTTCAGACCTGGTCAGGTTGTTCATGGCCTCTTCCACCTGGTGTCCACTCTTAGCACTGCATTCATAGAACTCAGCCTGGTACTGCTGTCGACACAAACCACATCAAAACTCCTTATACACACACTGACACAGGCAAATGACTGAGGTCAGTGGGAAATGATGAGCTGGTCATTCATGAATCATCACCTCCGCCAGTCTGCGGCCTTGTGCTTGAGTCACCTCCCTCCTGTCTGCGATCGCCAGGTCTATCTTATTGCCTAACAACATCAGACACACCCCCTCAGACATCTTTTCCTGCCAGTCTCACACACACACACACACACACACACACACACACACACACACACAATTATACGCTGTGTAATCCTATAAACCAATCACAAGAACATACAATCAACACAACCAGATTACAGCACATGGAAAATACAGTCTCTTTCTAATTTCACAGTGAACCTTCAATCAGAGTCACTCACTGACGTGTATGCAAAGCAGCACAAGCACACCTGCAGCATACAAATACTGCCATACTGTATTATATAACCAGCCCCGTCAATTTATCCCCACCTGTGAGGGTTTACCCTAGATTCAAAACACTTTTTTATTTGACCTATTTCCTCAAGTAGGATATTTAATGAGAACATACATTGTGTTGTAACAAGTTCGATATCGTGAGGAAGGAAGAGGACACGGGGGTCGGCAGGACTGTTGATGCTCTTTTATTCTTAATAACTCAAATCAATAAACATGCACGCTTCAGCGTGTGTTTGTCTCTGTGTATGCTCAGTTTCGCTTCCGGGTCACGCACTTCCGGCTTCCGGGTATCTCAGGGTCTCGGCATCAACAGTCCGACTCTCTCCCTCCTCGGTCTCCGGTTCCGCTGGTGTTTTATCCCGTCTCCGCGCTCATTACTAGAACAAGAGACAGGTGTTATTAATCTGCGTCCAACCCACTCACTTACCGCTCGTCCCGAGGCCCTCTCTCCCGCTGCAGACCTCGCTGAACCACGCCCCCCTTGCCACATACCCCCACCGCCCGACTCAGGCCGGGGAGCCGTCCGGCCTGCAGCCCCCCCCCCCCCATTTCTGGAGAGGAAATCGGCCACAGCCATCTGAGCACCCGGCCTGTGGACCACCTTGAACTTAAACGGCTGAAGAGCCAGATACCAACGGGTGATCCGCGCGTTGGTATCCTTCATGCGGTGGAGCCATTGGAGAGGAGCGTGGTCCGAACAGAGAGTGAACTCCCGCCCCAGGAGGTAGTAGCGGAGGGTGAGAACGGCCCATCTGATGGCCAAACACTCCTTTTCTATGGTGCTGTACCTAGCTTCTCTCTTAGAGAGCTTACGGCTAATGTACAGCACCGGCCGCTCTCCCCCCTCCACCTCCTGGGCCAGGACTGCGCCCAGCCCCCTGTCCGACGCGTCAGTCTGCAACAAGAAAGGGAGAGAAAAGTCAGGGGAGTGTAACAGCGGCCCGCCACATAGGGCAGCCTTTACTTGGGTAAAAGCCTGTTGACACGGCTCCGTCCACTGGACCGTATCTGGTAGCCCCTTTTTAGTAAGATCAGTCAAAGGGCTGGTGAGGTCCGAATAATTTGGTATAAACCGTCTATAATATCCCGCCAGCCCCAAGAACTGTCTCACCTCCTTTTTGGTCTTGGGCCTCGGACAGGTTGCAATGGCGGCAGTCTTATCAATTTGAGGACGCACCTGTCCATGACCCAAGTGGAAGCCCAGATACCTTACCTCCACCCGCCCAATCGCACACTTCTTCGGATTGGCCGTGAGCCCCACTCTCCTCAGCGACCTCAGGACCGCCCTCACATGCTGCATATGCCGCTGCCAGTCGTGACTATAGATCACTATGTCATCTAGGTACGCCGCAGCATATGCAGCATGGGGACGCAAAATCCTATCCATGAGTCGCTGGAAGGTCGCGGGTGCCCCGAACAAGCCGAAAGGAAGCGTGACGAATTGGTGTAATCCGAACGGCGTGGTGAAAGCTGTTTTTTCTTTGGACAATGGAGACAAGGGGATCTGCCAATAGCCCTTTGTTAAGTCCAGTGTCGAATAAAATCGAGCCGAGCCTAACCGATCAAGCAACTCGTCAACCCGTGGCATTGGATACGCGTCGAACTTCGACACAGCGTTCACCTTGCGGTAGTCCACACAGAACCTGACCGAGCCGTCCGTTTTGGGGACCAAAACTATCGGGCTCGCCCAGTCACTGTTGGACTCCTCGATTACTCCCATGTCGAGCATTGCGCCTAATTCGTCCTGAACTACTTTTTTCTTGTGTTCAGGCAAGCGGTACGGCCGGCTGCGAACTACCACGCCCGGCTCGGTCTCGATATGGTGCTGAATCAAGTCGGTACGTCCCGGTAGGGGCGAGAACACGTCGGCGAACTCCGCCTGTAATTTCGACAAATCAGCGAGTTGTAACGGTGAGAGGTGATCTCCCCCAGGGGCCAGCGCGACTGATTGCGCTTTAATGCTCGCCTCTGGCCCGAGATCATCCTCTCCCCCGATCACCGTTGCCAACAACACCGATTCCACCTCATTCCATTTTTTTAGCAGATTAAGGTGGTATATTTGACGTGCCCCGTTCCTGTCGGATCGTACCACTTCATAATCGAGCTCTCCTATCTGTCGTGCGACCTCAAACGGCCCCTGCCACTTCGACATTAATTTTGAGCTCGAGGTTGGGAGTAGAACGAGCACTTTCTCTCCCGGTGTGAATTTGCGTAGTTTAGTACCCCTGTTATATGACCGGCTCTGGCGGTCCTGGGCTTGCAACAAATTCTCCCTAGATAGCCGCCCCAATGTGTGGAGTTTTGTTCGCAAGTCCATGACGTACTGAATTTCGTTTTTAGCCGACGACGGCCCCTCCTCCCAAGTTTCTCGTAGGACGTCCAGCACCCCCCGTGGCTGACGCCCGTAGAGAAGCTCAAAGGGGGAAAACCCCGTGGAGGCTTGCGGGACCTCGCGCACAGCAAATAAGAGGGGTTCTAACCACCGATCCCAATTTTTGGCGTCTTCCTGTACGAATTTACGGATCATGGATTTAAGAGTGCGATTAAATCGTTCGACCAAGCCGTCTGTTTGTGGGTGATAGACGCTTGTTCGAATGGATTTAATGCCCAATAATCCGTACAATTCGCTTAACGTGCGTGACATAAACGCCGTGCCTTGATCAGTGAGGATTTCCTTCGGAATCCCCACTCGGGAGATTAAACGAAACAGTGCGTCCGCAACACTCTTCGCAGAGATGTTGCGGAGAGCCACTGCTTCCGGATATCGTGTTGCGTAGTCCACGATAACTAGCGCAAAACGATGTCCGCGTGCGGATCGCTCTAATGGCCCGATGAGGTCCATCGCAATTCTCTCGAAGGGGACCTGCATTAATGGAAGGGGGCGCAATGGCGCTTTTGGGGCGGCCAGTGGATTCACCAACTGACATTCAGGACAAGACGCGCACCACCTGCGCACATTGTCATGAATGCCTGGCCAAAAGAATCGGGTCATTAAACGATTCAGCGTGGCCGCCTGTCCCAGGTGGCCCGCCATCGGGTTAGAATGAGCCGCCTGAAAAAGCATTTCCCGGCGGCTCTTTGGTACTAACAATTGGGTTGTATCTATTTTTGACTGAGCGTCTTGGGTCACTCGATACAACCTATCCTTAATTATGGCAAAATAAGGATACGTGACGGGCAATGCGGGTTGAAGGGGCTGACCGTCGATGGTGCGGACCTGTTGAAACGCATGTTTTAGCGTCTCGTCTTGAGACTGCTCCAGAGGGAAGTCATCGCGGTCCGAGAGAATCAGTCTCTCGACCCCGCTCGATTCCTCTGAAGCGGTTCCCACGGGCCCCGTATCAGCCTCGCCAACCTGCACTCGCACCGCCCCGTTCCTAGCCTTGTTTCCCCAAGCGGCATCCGCGCACAACGACCCCAATAACGCCGAAAAGGCGGGCCAATTCGTCCCCAGAATTAGCGGATGCCGGAGGTGGGGACTAACCGCCACCTCAACACTATGCTTTTTTCCCCTAAACCGTATCGTGACTGGGACAACCGGATATTCCACCACATCCCCGTGCACACACCGCACCTTAACCACGCGGCTTGTATCCAACGCCCCAGGCTGAATCAGGCTTTGATGGATCGAGGTTTGGTTACATCCTGAATCCACCAAGGCCTGATATGTACCCCCCTTGATACTTACAGGAATTTGGTACTCTCCTGCTTGATCGGGGGTGGTCCGCTGGACGTCCGGGATCCGGATCATTGTTCCGATGTCCATCATCGGACATCGGTCCACAAAATGATCCGGATCACCGCACCGCCAGCAGGCCAGCCCAGGCCTACCCGCCGCCCCGGCGGCGGGGAGTGGGTTGGAGGCTGAGCGCGGATAGGGGGCGGAACCGGATCCGTAGTCACTACCCGTCCCCAGCGGCCCCGCCCCCCTGGGCGGGACCCGCGAACTCCCAGACGGTCCAGGGCCCATCCCACCCCGGCCTCTGGGGGGAACGCGAGGAGGGCCTGGAGGGCGGGACCTGGGGAGAGGGACAGGTCGAGAGAGAGAGAGAGAAGGGGGAGAGAGAGAGGGAGAAGTTAGTGGGGGTGCGCCGACCCCCGGGCACGCCACCAGGTGGTCCTCCGCCAAATTGATGGCCGTCTCCAGCGACGTGGGCCGGTGGCACTGGACCCACTCGGCGGTCTTCCTGGGGAGCCGAGCGATGAATTGCTCCAGCACCACCAGATCGACGACATGGTCCACGTCGCTGCCGCCGGCCAGCAGCCATCTGCGGCACTCGTCCCGGAGCTGTTGGGCCAAGGCGAAGGGTCGACCGGACTCGCCCCACTCCAGGGAGCGGAAACGCTGGCGATGTTGTTCTGGGGTCCGGCCGACCCGCTGAAGAATGGCCCGCTTCAGGTCATCGTAGTCCAGGAGGTTCGCAACCGGTAGATGTTGCGCGGCCGCCTGGGCTTCGCCGGATAGCAGTGGAATGAGGCGCACCGGCCACTGTGCCCGGGGCCATCCGCAGGCCTCCGCGGCTTTTTGAAAGAGGTCCACGAAGGCCTCGGGGTCGTCCTCTGGCCCCATCTTTTGTAGGGGCACGTGGACCGGTGCGCTGGCCCGCCCAGCGGCCTCGGCGCGAACCTCCCGGTCCATCCAGCTCCGGAACTGCTCGCGGTCCTCTTGCTGGCCTTGGACTATGGCCGCGAAGCGGCGCTCCTGTTCAGTCCGAAGGTCCAGCAACGCCGTGTGATGTTCCTGGTGGAGGGCCGCGAGCGAGGTGATGATCTCCGCAAATGGCGAGGCGGAGGGCGTTGTCATGGCGGCGGCTCTGTCCTGCTTCCTTCCCGGGTTTCGGCACCAGTGTAACAAGTTCGATATCGTGAGGAAGGAAGAGGACACGGGGGTCGGCAGGACTGTTGATGCTCTTTTATTCTTAATAACTCAAATCAATAAACATGCACGCTTCAGCGTGTGTTTGTCTCTGTGTATGCTCAGTTTCGCTTCCGGGTCACGCACTTCCGGCTTCCGGGTATCTCAGGGTCTCGGCATCAACAGTCCGACTCTCTCCCTCCTCGGTCTCCGGTTCCGCTGGTGTTTTATCCCGTCTCCGCGCTCATTACTAGAACAAGAGACAGGTGTTATTAATCTGCGTCCAACCCACTCACTTACCGCTCGTCCCGAGGCCCTCTCTCCCGCTGCAGACCTCGCTGAACCACGCCCCCCTTGCCACATGTGTGTGTGTGTGTGTGTGTCTTTCATCAGTGGCGTGTAATGCAGTCCCTCATACTAGCCACTTTGGGTTGAATTTTATATATAATACATTTTTCTATTGTAATCTTTTAAAAGGGCATCTGACGTAATAAACTAAGCGCAATGTAGTGCCAAAAATCTACAGTACTGTGCAAAAGTCTTAGGCACGTTAGTATTTTCAACCCCCAAAAATGTTTTTAAGACAGTTATTTATATATTTTGCAATAGTGTGTCAGTAGATAATCAGTTAACATTTTCAAACATTTATTTTGCCATTAATTGTAATAATCCATTGCAGTGAGATGTTTGTATGCAGAAGGAGTCTGACAACAGCTGTTTGATCCACACGGAGATCTGATCTCTCCATCATCGAGTTCGAGTCCGTCTGTGATTACATGAAGAAACTGAAAAAAATGAGACAACATGTCCAAGATGCTTGAAGAAACCTTCCTGCAAAGCTCCTTGAAAAACTATGAGCACGTGAACCAGGACAAAAGCTGTTTAAAACGCAAAGGGTGGTCGCGCCAAACACAGATTTGATTTAGTTATTGAGGTTAGTTGATAAACAAAATCTATTTATGACATTATTTTTGAAAGCATTCTCACTTTACAGCATTTTTACACAAGTGTCTAAAACTGTTCACAGTACTATAGCTTTGCAGGAAGGTTTCTTCAAGCGTCTTAGAGATGTTGTCGCAGTTTTTTCAGTTTCTTCATGTAATCACAGACGAACTCGATGATGGAGAGATCAGATCTCCGTGTGGATCAAACAGCTGTTGTCAGCCTCCTTCTGCATACAAACATCTCACTGTAATGGTTTATTACAATTAATGGCAAAATAAATGTTTGAATGATATAACCTACTGACACACTATTGCAAAATATATTAAAAACTGGCTTAAAAATATTTTTTGGGGGGTGAAAATACTAACGTGCCTAAGACTTTTGCACAGTACTGTAGATTTTCCGATACATATGAATGCTGAAATGTCAGTTTCTGCTCACACCAAAACTCTGCGCACACAAAGCCTTCTCTCAGCATTAAATTGAGCTCTTTTCCACTGCTTGCATTTAAACAGTCAAATACACACAAAATAATGTAAAAATGCCGGTCTGGGTGAGTATTCACATAAACACAGTCAGTTCTGCTTTAAGTGAATGTAAAGAGCTGAGAAAGAAAACGCATGTGTAATAGTGTAATGGATCTGTGCGTCAGGTCTTAAAGAGACAGCAGCCTAATAACCCTGCTGCCAGATTCTGAGATAATATAAAAAAAATCAGTTTGGCAGTTTTTCCCCTTGGTATTGATGTCACATTGTTGCCAGTAATGGTATTGTTGACAGTGAAAATGCTTAGTGGCGAGTAACTTTGGAAAACCGCTAACCACAGTGGCCAGTGAGCAAAAAACGTAATGTAATAAAATATTATAATTAATTATATGGAATAACATACAAAAAAAAAAAAAAACTTAATTTTGGATCAAACTCACTTGCACTTGGTCCAACCAATGGCGGACAGCCGTGAATGACGTTTCATGGGTGACATCATACATAGCGATGATCCCGTCCGCTCTGCGAAAGTACTGCTGCGTGACACTGTGGAACCTGACGGGGCAACAGGTCGGTTATATTATATACACATTTTAGAATAAAGCTTCTTCAAGGGTTCTTTGCCGTATCTATGCAACAAAACTAGCCCAATGACCAATCAAAAATATCCCAAAAGTAGCCCAATGACCAATCAAAAATATCCCAAAAGTAGCCCAATGACCAATCAAAAATATCCCAAAAGTAGCCCAATGGCTACAGCCCAATGTCAAAACTTTAAATATGCCAGTCACATGCCTAAAATATATATTACATTCACTGTTATGCTTTATACATGGAGGTTCATTTCCGCCACATTATAAAAGAAAATCATGCTTTAGTAAATATTAATTATGACATAAAAGCAAAATGAATTATGAATGAATGAATAAAAAAATTACGAATTATGAATACTGAGTCATAATTTTGACTTTTTATCATCATCACAATCAAAATTATGAGACATGCTGCTAAGACTTTTTAAATCATGATTTTGACTTTTCAACTCATAAATATAAATTAGTATGTCAAAATAAAAAATCATCTCATAATTATGATCTTCAAACCTATGATTTTTTTTCTTATGTGGTGGAAATGGACTTCCATAGTTTTGGGTATATAGTATACTACATGCTAGAATTAATATAACATATTATATAAAGTAGTTATAATAGCCTGTATGTATAGGCTATAGTATACAACAACTGTATATACACAGAATGTTTTCCTAAAATAACTGGAGCTCAAAAAGCTTTAAGACAGATTTATCATTGGTAGAATATTAAAATATTTCCTTACAAATGTTTCAGTCCAATATCATTTATGCAATATGTCAACCTTTAACCAAAAGGGAAATAATAACCCGTGGTAAGAGTTGGTGAATATTCAGCGCAAGAAACACTTAGAGAGAATCATTTTGCATATTGGTTGTATAAAGCCCTAATGGGACATCTGACCTCTCCTGTCCGGCAGTGTCCCACAGCTGCAGAGCGACGGGTGTGGAATCAAGCACCACGCTCCTGACCTGAAAATCCACCCCTGTCAATCAAACATCACATGACTTATCAACACATTAAAGGTCCTGTTTACAGCAGGTTTGGTCGATCAGATCACAAGTAGACGAGGGAGACACATTCCCATTTACACCTGAAGTTTCAATCCGTTTCTTTTTTCCACTTTCTGCCACTTCTGTCCTTATTTCTTTAAGGGGGACGGTCTATGGGCAAGTAAATGTAGGGGCTTTCAAAACGTTAAATCTAAAGGAAGAAATACACTCGCACAATTCATAAACGCGACCGGAGAGAACATTGTGCTTGGTACGTTTTCCTCAAACCTGTCTGGCTAGTGCACATCCCATAATGTTCACGGATTAGGTCAGTAGGAGGAGATTAGATGGTTTTTTTGTGGCTGTTTGAACACATTTGACGACATGAGCGTTTACTCTACAAAAGCAATCCGGTCAAATATGTTTTCTACTACCTCTGGATGTGGATGAAAGTGGACAAGCTCAAAAGGGTTTAGACCCGTTTAAACCTGTATTCAGTGTCGTCCACCTGTGATCCGATCGACCAAAACACATCTTAAGCATAATGCGGCATAGATCCAGCATCTCACCCACAGTTGAGGCCATGTTGTTGGGGAAGTGACCGCTGCAGTAGTGATGGATGAACGAGCTCTTTCCCACAGCCGAGTTTCCTAAAAACACCACCTTAAACACACGCTGCGGATCACTCGTGTCGCTCTGGAGGAGGAAGAAGGAAGAACGTTTTTACTGGAAAGTCAAATGCCAAATCAAACAGAATAATATTTGATTTACTGTTAAGATCAAGAATTAATGAGCTCAACATGGTTTGTTGTGTTTGGAAGCGGCAGAACAGAAAGTGTGTCGTGTATCATGCAAATACCCAAGAGTTCATTCATGAAATCTCTTTTTACTGTAGTTCAGCAAAACAAATACCAGGGTTTTCTCTGATTGGCAGGTGGTTTCGTCTTCTCTCTGTTCAGCTATAGAGAATCTCTTGGGACTTGAATCTGTTAGCGAGGTGTCTGAATCCTCGGCCTCGTCATCTGAGTTTTCCGTCAGCTGCCTTTAAAATGCATATGAATTATTAAATAACTCCTTTAAATCAGTGCTTTAAAAGCTAAAACCTGCTACAGGTGATAACTAGTTTACATGCTCAATAATAATTCTAGCTTGACTAGTTTACCTGGTTTCAACATAAACCATTTTGTGTAAGTGTTTTATAATCTTGTGAACAAATATTTTCATATGCTAAATTACTTTATGCTGCATTGGGGAAAACTGGGCGATGATTTGATGCCACTAATCACTAAAGATTGTGACGGAGAAATGCAATTTGAAATGCTGGCTCATATTATATATGCATTATATTTAAATTGTTATGTGTTATGTGCATTCATAAAGCAGTTAGTTTGTGAGTAACACACCTCTTTGCTGATTTCCTCGGTGTGAAATAGTTGCCCAGTATGGATTCCTTCCTCTGGAAAGGTTCCTTCACTTGTGCTGTCTGAGGAACAGTTGATGAGATATGAGAGAGATTTTAGCTTCAGCTTTAAATTGAGAATTTAGATGTTTTGAATGACGTGGAAAGAATAACTGACTTGTATTTAGTATTACTAAAATTATGCATCTTGGTCTCTTAGGACAAATTCATTAATAAGGTGAGGTGCTTGTATAAGTGTTTTTTTAATCAGAAAATGCATTTATTGCATTATTACAAACAAGTCTTGTTTGACCTGGTTTGGCGATGGTGAAATGACAGCACTCGTGTGTGTGTGTGTGTGTGTGTGTGTGTGTGTGTGTGTGTGTGTGTGTGTGTGTGTGTGTGTGTGTGTGGGTGTGTGAGAGAGAGACTGTAAATCACCCAGAATAATGACAAGAATCAAGACATACAATTTTATTGTTCATTGTCATGATGATTGACAACAGCTCCATTTTGTTCAACTTAATAAATCTTTGCATAATCTACATTTTGTTCTTTTCGCGTCAATCAGAGACCACATAACACATAAACTGTCATTGGACATAACTGCTTATTTCAAAATAAACTACCAAACAAAACTGTACTAAATTACAAATATATATGTAATATATGTATATTTATATTTATAAAAACCTATATATATATATATATATATATATATATATATATATATATATATATATATATATATATATATATATATATATATAAATGAAATACAATAAGAGTTAATGAGGTAAATCTAAAACTAGGCCTATGCTCCCTTTCTTATTACTATTTTTGTAAAAACAGAGGGGCATTAAGGTTCTTCTGAAGCAGAAAGGTGCCATGTAGAAGATTCTCTTGGAATCACACTTTCTTCTGTAACAGACCGAACAAGGAACAATCTTTCTCCAAATGTGAGTCGTTTCATTGGATAACATTGGCTAAATTCCATATTCACAGTCTCAAATGTTCCACAAGAGGTCTTCGCTGAGGCGTATGCACTGTGACATCCGGACAAAGTTTCCTTCAAGTCATTTGTTGCTGCTCCACCAAGAGGCTGATGAATGGAACAAGCTATCCCGAAAAAACATAAACAGAGCTTCGTCTGGAAAATGTGAATATTCCAGAAGAAGGTGTGGCCAGGATCATTCCCGAGAGAACATGGGCTCATGGAAACCCAGAGAAATACATCCAGCTGAATGGATCCGTTCACATTTTAGCTGCACCATCTGCAGGTGTGCATTGTGGGTAATGTTACATGGACATAAGGCAGGGTTAATACGGGTAAACAGAACGCGCCCACGGCGAGAAGGCGTGCACACACCGGCATGGTGGGTAATGCGTGGGGGACATGAAGGGGTATTTTTGACTAACCATCTTCTGTGTCTGATGGGCATCTTTATCATCCCGAAGACGCTTGTTCATGTCTCTAAAGAAGAGAGAGAGAGATTTTTACTCACAAGACTTTTACAGCCTCAGAATATAGATAACAAATGTTATCAATAAAACGCACTAATAACTGATCAACCGTCCTAAACCTGCATCTGTTCATTTTGTGTTTTGATTGGTCAATTTCTTATGGCCTTATCTTCCAGATAAGAACAATACACACACGCCTAAGCTTGAGCTCATCACGCTGCACACTTAAGGTGAGACCAGGTCAGTCGGGTCGTCGTACCTGAGCAGGTCCAGCTGTCGTATGAGGCTTTCCCGTTCCTTCTGCATGTTTCGGGACACTTTCAGGACTTCTCTGTAGTGAGAAACAGTCAGATGTGAAAAAATACACAAGTATATCAGCAGGAAATAGCAGCTTATGTTTGTTTGCTCACTATTTTTTATTACCACACTCTTAGGCCCTGTTTACACCTGGTATTAAGATGCGTTTTGGTCAGATCAGATTACAGGTGGACGACATTGAATACATGTGTAAATGTTTTGATCTTGTCCACATCGCATTTGACCGGATTGCTTTCATAGTGTAAACGCTCATGTGGTCACATGTGTTTAAACACCCTCAAAAGACTCTCCACTACTGACCAAATGAGGAAACATTATGGGTCGCGTTCAGTGATGCCAGTAACTTAGTTACATGAGCCCCTTTCACACTGCACGTCGGACCCGCAATATTCCCGGAACATTGCCGGGTCGCCTTCTGTGTGAAAGCAACCACGTCCCGGCATTGATTACCGAATTCGACCCGGGTCGGGGACCTAGTAATATTGCGGTATTCGACCCGGGACGAGCGCTGTGTGAACAAAAGCTGAAACTAATGCCGCAACGTGTACGTAGTTATCGTGCGACTCCTAGAGCTTGTTTTTTCAATAATACAACCCTGCAGTGCCAGAAGAGCTCGTCGGTGTTTTAAACACAGAGAGTGTTCGTATACAAAAGAAACTAAAATTAAATAAGCAGAAATGTGTGCAAACTGGTCGAGACCACGGAGTTCCTTACTATCCGCGCTGAAGCTGAGATCGCTCGCCATTATACGTCACATCAGGATGTCACGTGTCAACTCGACCCGGGACCGTTACGGGTTGTGTGTGAAAGCGCACATATTACGGTATTTCGCTGGCAGTGTGAATGGACCAAATCTAGCGGCCCGGGAACAAATGCCGGGTCGCATTATCCGTGTATTTGCCGGAAGCGCAGTGTGAAAGGGGCTTTATACTCTAATCGGACTACTTTTTCCTAGTAACGAGTAATCTAACGCATTACTATTTCCAAACCAGTAATCAGATTAAAAGTATTTTATCCAAGTCACTGTGAGTTACTATTTTAGTCATTTTTCTTAGTAAAAAAATAGATTTGTGCTTTCTTCTTGCATTTTGGGGAGAGAATTTTTTCAGGAATTTTTTTTTAAATTTCGACTTAAAATGTCAGGAGATCAATTTGTGGCGTTCCAATAAAGTGAGTGTTGGGAAAAAACGGTTGTCCATTTCGATGTCGAGGCGGCAGGGGTGTTGTCGGAAACTGCTGATTGTAACTAATAAAGTAACTTGTAATCTTACTTAGTTACTTTTAAAATCAAGTAATCTATAAAGTAACTAAGTTACTTTTTAAAGGAGTTATCAGATTAGTTTTTCAAAGTAACTGTGGCAACACTGTTCATATGTAAATTGTGTGAGCTTTTTTCATCCATTAGATTGAAAGATCTGAAAAAGCCCATACATTTACCCACCCATAGACCCTCCCCTCAGAAAACAGGACAGAAGTGGCTAAAAGTGGACAAAAAAGATGGATTTAAACTACAGGAATGTTTCTTCCTTGTCTCCTTGTGATCCGATCGAACAAAATGCATGTTAATACCAGCTGTAAAACAGGACCTTTAAACAAAAGGTTCATTTACTGGTATTGATGATCATCAATGGAATCTTTCCATTGCACAAGAGGTTCTTTATAGTGGAAAAATTCCTTAGATCATTGAACTGTTCTTCACATTAAGAAAACTAAGTTCTTTTATAGAATGTTCACAGTAGGTTCTTTGGGGAACCAAAATGGTTTGTCTATGGAATCACCGTAGAAAACGACAACATTTGGAACCTTTATTTTGAAGAGTGTAGTAGCAGTAATAATAATGCAGTCAAGGTTTTTTCTCCTACAGTAGGTAACAGCAGTGAAAAGCCACCTCTCTTTGCCCCTGTGCTGCTGTTTGATGGTGTCCTGTAGTTGCTGTAGTTGGCTCAGAGCGTGCTGAAGCTCCTCCCGGCTCTGGTCAAGCTGATCCTGCAGTTGCTGGTTGACGTTTTGCAGTCGGCGGTTCTCCCCGCGAGCGTCAGCCTGATCACTGCTCAGATTGCTGATCCTGCTCTCCAACTACACACACACACAAACACACACACACACACACACACACACACACAAACACACACATGTCGAATTTATTAATAGGATTAACCCCTTGAGATGTACCATCTCGTTTTCGAGGGGGTCCTAATGTACGATCAAGACATAGTTACAAATCAATTACAAATACAATTAACAACAAAACAAACAATAACAAAAACAATTATACATACATATACACATACACATATATACACATATATTTTTAAAAAAAGTAAATAAAAACAAATAAAAATAATAGGCGTAATGGTAAATGGACTGCATTTATATAGCGCTTTTAACAGACCCTATGGCCATCCAAAGCTCTTTACATTTTTGCCTAGCATTCACCCATTCATACACCGACGGCGGTGTCTGCCATGTAAGGCGCCATCCAGTCATCCAGCTGGGGTTAGGTGTCTTGCTCATGGACACCTCGACACTTGGTCAGGTGGAACCAGGGATCGAACCACCAACCTTTCGGTTTGTAGACAATCTACATGAACCACTGAGCCACTGCCGCCCAATGGTTTTTATACCGTACAAGCCGTATTTTCTATCCCCTTACACTGCCCCTACCCCTAAACCTACCCATCACAGGAAACATTCTGCATTTTTACTTTCTCAAAAAAAAAACACAATTTAGTATGATTTAAAGGCTTTAGTGGGACAGGGGCGGAGTGGGACCCATTTTCAGCCCGGGAGCTCAAGACCGACCATTTGAAATGTCCTCATAAACCACATTTATAGTGTAATGCCAGTGTAATACCCATGCAGTTATACAAATTTGTGTCCTCATAAACCACATAAACAGGCTCACACACACACACACAGGTGAACTGAGACAGACCTCCAGCTCTCAATTCAATATTTTTAGTTTGTCCAATGAGTTAATGAGTTAATTTAGCATTTTATTTGTAAAAATATGCTTGTTGTTATTTACATTTTTTAAAAGCAAATTAAATTGATAACAGTGTTCACCTTACATAATAAACTTTTATAAATTGAACATAACATTATTAAGTAAACAGCACATATAAATATTATGTAACAGTGACAAATTCAAATGGTTTGTATTTACTCAAAGAAATTGTGCTAGTTTTACTTGAATTTTTTTGTTCATACACTGTAAAAAATTATTTAGAAAAAAAGTTACCTGGTTGCCTTAAAATTTTTGAGTTCATTGAAATTAAAAATTTCAGTTAATACAATGAACATTTTTTGAGATTCGACAACCTTTATTAAAATATTATTAACAGATTTTGTAAGCTTATTGGGTAATTGTGTGTGTTTTATTTCTGATGACTCAGAGAAACATGCCAAATGGTGCTATTTTTTATGATTTATCAATTTTTTTATGTGGTTCAGATACATAATATTTTGAGTTTCTATTTATTAAACAAATTTCTTTCATTGTATCAACTTAAATTTTTTATTTCAATAATCTCAACATTTTAAGGCAACCAGGTTGCTTAATTTTTTAAGTTAAACCAACAAAAACCAACAATTCTTTTTTTTTTTTACAGTGCATAACTAAATTGTTATTTGTAAAAATTGCTCAATATAGTTGTGTGCAACCACTTATATATATATATTTTTACACCATATATTTTTAAAGTAAATTCAACAAATCTTTTTTTGGAGTGAGCTGGTGTAATAAATCAAACGTCTGTACCTCTCTCTGTTTGGTGAGCGTGAACTCAAGCTCTTGTTCTCGCGTCCTCAGTTCCTGTAGTATCTGCTCTTTCTTGTTTCCTTGCTTCACACTGTCCTTCATCACACAACAGACAAACATCACCATCATCAATATTGTTATCACTGTCATTACTATCCTTTATGAATATCACTATCACTTCGTCACCATCTTCCTAGCCTTCACCATGATGAATATAATTATCAACATCAATGTTATCATAATCCAATAAATAATATCATATCACTAGTATTATCCTCCTGAATAACATTACCACCACCATAATGGCCATCACTTACATTATCACTATAAATATTATTTCCCCATCATAATTAATTAATATCATAATCAGCATCAATCACCATGAATTATCATTATCATCAATACTATCATAATAATGAGCATACAAATAATCATTATCATATCATTATTACCCTCATAGTCACTGTGAACTATGGGATTACCACCATCATAATTGCCCCTGATATTATAAATACCAGGAAAAATGATTACTTTTATTACTATCACTATCATAATCACCAGGAACAACATTATCATCACCATCATCAATATCATTATCAATATTACATATTAATCACCATGAACAATAAAATGAAGCACCAGAATCATCAATATTATTATCACTGTCATTATCATTACTATAATATTCACCATGAACTAACTATAAGATTATCATCATCATCATCATCATCATCATCATCATCATCATCATCATCATCATCACCACTGGTATTATTATCAGCAGTAACATCATAACAGAACCATTTTTATGAATATCATTATTGTAATTACCATCATCAATACCCCATCACTGTCATCACCATTACTATCATAATCACCAGGAACTATACAATTATCAACATCATAATAACCATAAACAATATTATTATCCCTGTCATAACAAGCATATTCAATATCATTATAATAATCACCATTACATTACTATAATAATCACCATGAACTTTATTATCTCCATAATAAGAATCATAATCAATTCCATTATAATAATCACTATCATCAATATCACCATTATTATCATAATCACCATGCACAATAGTATTACTAACATCATAAGCACCATGAACAATATTATTATCTTAATCTTAACAATCATAATCAATACGATTATAATAATCATCATGAACAATATTATCAACATCATAATTAATATCATTATAATAGTCAGCATTATCCATCAACATGAACAATATTATTATCCTCATCATAACAATCAATATCATCATAATCACCATCGCCATTATTATCATAATCACCATGAACATTATGATTACAAACATCATAAGCACCACCGTGAACATAATCTCCATCATATCATAATCAATATCATTATAATAATCACCATCATCCATACCATCATCTTCACCACTGCTTTCACAATCACCATGAACAATACATCCTCTAATAATACTGTTCTCTAATTATAATAACCACAGTTCTCTCTTCTCATGCAAAATATGTGTCAGGCCTAAATCTGTACTTCATATTTATACTGTGTGTGTGTGTGTGTGTGTGTGAATTTACCAGAGCCTGTCGTTTCTCTCTCTCCTCTTTTAACTGAGTCTCCATGTCTTCATACATGGACCGAACCACTCTGTCATGATCTTCCTCTCTCCTGTTGGACATTCACACACTCAGAACACTTCCTTTATCTCAAGAACGCGATCTCATGGTCATGCGTATAAATAGTACGAGTGTGAAATCTTGTGGAATGGATACGCCAAAATGAGTTTAGGCGTGCAAATGCTACGCAGTTTTTTGCGTGCATATGATACGCACTTTATGCCGTGCATCATATGGCACGCTCTTGGGTAGGTTTAGGGTTGTGGGGTGGGGGGTTCGTATGTATAATACGCCATAAAGTGCATATCATATGCACGCGAAAAACCACGTAGCATTTGCACGCCAAAACTCATTTTGGCATATCCATTCCACGAGATTGCAAACTCGTACTAATTATACGCATTTTCGTGAGATTGGACAGAACAAGGTCATGTTTATTTCACAACAGGTGCAAGGCTGCGTCCGAAATCACACGCTTCCCTACTATATAGTAGGCGAAAATCAGTATGTGACAAAAGAAGTACATCCGAATTCGCAGTACATTAAAGAGTATGAAAAATACCCGGATGACCTACTACTGCATATGATGGACACTTTACTATCCCACGAGGCCACGGGAAAGGATTTGTGAATGGCAGTAGCTGTGTCTCATTTCATTTAATTTCGAAGGCTGTGTCCTCCGGAGGATACATACTGTGAAGGATTCAGTATACAGTGTCCTCAATCAGAATTAAACAAGACGTCCTTTGTAGGACACACAGACTTCCCACTGAGGTGCCTTGATACAGCACTCTGGGAACAGCCTATTCGTTCAGAAATTTCTTTCTGTGTCTTACCCTCTCGCTTGAGGGTGTCAATGATGGCCTTCTGGACAGCAGTCAGGTCGGCGGTCTTACCCATGATTGCGGTTTTGAGTAATGAACCAGGCCGGGAGTTTTTAAAAGCCTCAGGAATCTTTTGCAGGTGTTTAGAGTTAATTAGTTGATTCAGATGATTAGGTTAATAGCTCGTTTAGAGAACCTTTTCATGATATGCTAATTTTTTGAGATGGGAATTTGGGGTTTTAATGAGCTGTGCGCCAAAATCATCAGTATTAAAACAATAAAAGACCTGAAATATTTCAGTGGGTGTGCAATGAATCTAAAATATATGAACGTTTAATTTTTTTCATTACATTATGGAAAATAATGAACTTTATCACAATATGCTAATTTTTTGAGAAGATATATCTGGCAGTGGTGCCATTTTTTCACATAATATAAAAAAAATATATGGTTGTTAAAGGTGACGCAAAGAATTGTGGGTGATCTGGAGCAGTGGAGGATACACCTCATGCACACCCCGAATTCCTGTGAAAGAAGAGGGTATTGAAAGGTCGCATTAGGCGTGTCCTTCTCACTTTTTTGAAATGAGACAGCCTTATGACATATGCAGCCTTCGAATGCGACCTCCGAAGGACGCAGCTTTCCGAAATGAGACACAGCTAGTGATGCTAGTAGGTCACGTGATAATGACAACATGGCGGAAGCAGTACGTCCAGATTACATTCATGCTACATCGTAAAGTAATGACTTATACAAAATGGGTACCTACTCGAGAGTGTGATTTCGGATGCAGCTGAAGAGCAAAATAGGGCTGACCTGCGCAGTGCCTGTTCTAAATTGTCTCTCTCTTTGAGCGCATCCTGCAGATGAGAGACTGTGTAGGAAAGAACCTCCTCCAAAACACCCAGCAGCTCAGGCTTGTCCCTCTGGAGCTCACCCCACAGAGTACACAACTCCCACTGACTAACACACAGACAGAAAATCAAATCATCTTTAAAACAACTAAACGCTATAAACCGGAGTTCGGTAGATGTAGCTTGAAAGCCCAGAAACCCTAACCCAAATAAGAACAATAACAGTATATTTAGCTTTGTCGAGCCAGTATTGATTTACACACTCGTTATCTTATCTGTTACACGGTAGAGACCAGAGCTGTGTGTATTTACTCACTCTTTGAAGAGTTTATCAGCTCCCAGCTCCATGAGGATGTGTGAGAATCGGATCTCTGACTCCGTCGGCTCCACTCGCTCCTCCCCGACTTCATTCTGTCCTCCTCCGCTTCTCGCACTCTCCTCCGGCCCACAACCAACAAGCTCTCCTAGTTTAGACAGAGAGATTTTAAATAAGACATATATCTTATGCATGCTACACATACTGCATACTACTTTCTAAAAACAGTATGTGAAATGGTACGCAATATGTAATGAAACATTCTGACATATGAAATCACTGTTTAATTCAGCAGGTGGCATTTCTATTGTTAACTAAAATTAAATTTTTAAAAAATACTTTTTATTTCAGGTTTTTTTTAATTAACCAAAAAAAAATTTGGGGGGGGGGGGGGCTGTAATTTATAAAAAGCTCAAATAAAATATAGATATTAGATGAAAAACTTCAACTTGAACAAAAATGATAAATGTTGCCTTGAGAACTAACTTAAATAAGTTAAGTCGAAGCTCAAGATCACCAAAACTAACATGAAAATGTTTTATATATATGGCAGTGGCCCAACGGAAATCTCTCCTCAGTGCAAGACACATGAAAGTTTGCTAAAAAACACCTGAAGGACTCCAAGATGGTGAGAAATAAGATTCTCTGGCCTGATGAGATCAAGATATAACTTTTTGGCCTTAATTCTAAGCGGTATGTGTGGAGAAAACCAGGCACAGCTCCTCACCTGTCCAATACAGTCCCAACAGTGAAGCATGGTGGTGGCAGCATCATGCTGTGGGGTTTTGTTTCAGCTGCCTGACGACTGGCTGCAATCGAGGGAAAGGTGAATGCGGCCAAGTACAGGGATATCCTGGACGAAAACCTTCTCCAGAGTGCTTAAGACCTCAGACTGAGCCAAAGGTTCACCTTCCAACAAGACAATGACCCTAAGCACACAGCTAAAATAATGAAGGAGTGGCTTCACAACAACTCTGTGACTGTTCTTGAATGGCCCAGCCAGAGTCCTGACTTAAACACAATTGAGCATCTCTGGAGAGACCTGAAACTGGGTCTCCATCAACGTTTACCATCCAACCTGACAGAACTGAAGAGGACCTGCAAGGAGGAATGGCAGAGGATCCCCAAATCCAGGGGGAAGAACTTGTTGCATCTTTCCCAAAAAGACTGTATTAGATCAAAAGGGTGCTTTTACTAAATATGGATGAGCTTGGATGAGCTGCTCGCCATGGAACCCATTCCATGAAGCTCTCTACACACTGATCATCAGAGCTCAACTGAAGGACTTGGAGGTCTTGTAGCTATTGACTTCAGAAAGTTGGTGACTTCTGCACACTGTGACCCTCAGCATGTGCTGACCCCGCTCTAATGTTATGTGTTCTATCACTTCGTGGCTGAGCTGCTGTTGTTCCCAATTGCTTCCACTTTGTTATAATCCCACTAACAGTTGAGCGTGGAATATTTAGTAGTGAGGAAATTTCACGAATGGACTTATTGCACAGGTGTCAACCTATCACGGTACCACGCTTGAGTTCACTGAGCTCCTGAGAGCGACCCATTCTTTCACTAATGTCTGTGGAAGCGTCTGCACGCCTAGTGCTTGATTTATACACCTGTGGCCATGGACGTGATTGGACACCTGAATTCAATGATTTGGAGGGGTGTCCCAATACTTTTGGTAATATAGTATGTATATCTATAAACTAATATAACCCAATAAAATAAAAGCTGAAAATATGTTGAATTATTAAAGTATTCAATATTTATTTTAACATAAATATTACAATAGCATAGAAATAATAATAAAAAAAACACTAGTTATAATCTTAAAAATATATAGTTATAATTGAAAAAAAAAACCTTTTTCACACAAAAAAACAAACTTGGTTACACATTATTTTAAGGTGATATGCTTACATTACGTCCTTTAATAAGTACTAATTAAAATTAATTACCAACATGTAGTACTATAGAGTTAGGGATTGGTTTAGGGTTAGTTACTTGTAATTATGCATAATCTACTGTTTTTACTATAGTAAGAAAGTAATGTAACTGCATAATTGGTTAAATTTATGTAGGGTTTTTCTAGGCACTCCAAGCGCTTTACATATAGAAGCGGGGGGGGGGGGGGGGGTCTCCTCAACCACCACCAATGTGCAGCATCCACCTGGATGATGTGACGGCAGCCATATTGCACCAGAACGCTCACCACACACCAGCTTATGGTGGAGAGGAGACTGAGTGAAACCATTGGTGTATGGGGATGATTAGGAGGCCATGATGGACAGCGGCCAATGGGCAAATTTAGCCAGGATCAGGGTGCGAACTACGGGGGAGCTAGGGGGAGCTCGGCTCCCCTAAATAAGACATGGGCTCCCCTGAAATAGTGATTTGTGAAATTTTTCCACTCGTTTAGTACATTTAGTAACAGCAAAGGAAGCGTACCCCAGGCCTTTGTGGTCGATTAGTGTTAAGTTAAGGCATGTTATTCCCAATTATGTGTTGTAGCCTAGATGAATGGAGGAATTATGGCATTATTTTGTAGCCTGACGAGTAACTTTACCCGTTGTTCATGACAGCGACAGTTCAACCGACAGCTGTACCTGGAATTATGGTATTCTGTAGCCTGACGAGTAAATTTAACCGTTGTTCATGTGAACTCAAAGACCGGATGCTTGGTTTAGGCTATTTGAGGGTGGCTTTTTGACTTCAATTCATGTTTTTTTTCTTTTTCTTCTTCATTAAAATCAAAGATGTTCATCGATGATTGTATATTAAGAGTCTCCGGAATGGCATTAAGCGATCGATTGTCATGCTCGTCTGTGTGTGACGACTGTGTGCACGAGCCAAAAGAGAACGCACGCAAACCCCGCCTACTTTGATTTGATTGGCCATCTCAATCATTTTTACATTGACGAGCGCCGTTAGATCTGAGACAAACCAGACTAATATGTAACTGACTATGGTGGTTACCCCACACCCACACACAAGTGGGCTCCCCCAAAGGACATGGTATAGTTCGAACACTGGCCAGGATGCCGGGGTTACACCCCTACTCTTTATCGAAGGACGTCCTGGGATTTTTAATGACCACTGACAGTCAGGACCTCGGTTTAATGTCTCATCCGAAACTACATCACCTTATAATAGTGTAACCAAAAAATTTAATATAAATACACACTAACCTAAGCCCGTGTGGAACTCGAGGGGTGTAAGGTAACCATTTTTGTCTCTGTCCAAACTCTCAAACACTGATTCCAACTGCTCCGGAGACAGAGGAAGCTCTTGCTGTAGCCACTGGTGGATTTAAACATGATTAGACACATTAAACGGAGCCGAGAGCACTTAAAAAGCATAAATATGGTCAGTCATATATCATGCATCCTTGGCACAGCTTTGGAACTATGAAAGGAATAATATATCACAGACTTGCATAACCAACCGGTCCTGTCTCACCTGCATGTCTCTCTTAGTGATGAATCCATTCTTCTCTTTATCACAGAGCTCAAAGAGCTCTTTAGCTTTGCTCATTCTGTCCTGCCTTTCTGAGCTAGGAGAAGGCGCATCGCTGGACGAATGTAACCTCGCCATCCGACCCGGCAAGGGGCTCCGCAGTCTGGAGCTGGGGGACATCTGACCACTGCCTGTCCCCTCCAACACCTCATCGTCCTTCAGCCAGCTGGACATAACTGCAGAAAGAGACGGATTGGACTGAAATTAGATGCTCTTTTACATGTTCAACTTTCTTTAGTGTGTAATGTTGCTGTTTGAGAAGGAAAAACGTTTGCAAAGATCCTCCAGCAGAAGTTATTCTATATCAGTGTCTCTCCTTCTGAATTCCCTTTTTTCTGGGAATGTCACAATATTCCTCAAATTAAATAATTCCCACCCAAGGCATATACACAAAATAAAAGGGTGTGGGCTGGTTGAGTTAGTTATTGTTAAAAGTGTTTGTGGTTATTGTAAGGGGCTTGAAACATTTGACCAATCACAACACACTGATCCAGCCAACCAATCAGAGCACAGTGAGCTTTTCAGAAGGCGGGGTTTCATAATGATGGGAACTAAACAGAGTTACTGACAGACTGGGAAAGGAGGAGCTGCAACAATGGAGAATAATGTGTTTGTTTTGAACATTCAAGCATGAAAACCTGTTCTAGTAGAGCCAAAAAACTAAATCAAAACTTTGAAAAAGGGCATAATAGGTCCCCTTTAAGATGGAGCTTGTAAGGAATGTGCTAACGAGGTCAGACGAGGTTGAACAATGATAAGAACACAATTTTATCTCATATATTCTTGCCCAAATCGTCCAACAGTGTGACAAAGTAACACAACAATTCTGTTGGTCACTTAGTTTCTACAGGGAGTGCAGAATTATTAGGCAAGTTGTATTTTTGAGGATTAATTTTATTATTGAACAACAACCATGTTCTCAATGAACACAAAAAATTAATTAATATCAAAGCTGAATATTTTTGGAAGTTTTAGTTTTTAGTTTTAGCTATTTTAGGGGGATATCTGTGTGTGCAGGTGACTATTACTGTGCATAATTATTAGGCAACTTAACAAAAAACAAATTTATACCCATTTCAATTATTTATTTTTACCAGTGAAACCAATATAACATCTCAACATTCACAAATATACATTTCTGACATTCAAAAACCAAACAAAAACAAATCAGTGACCAATATAGCCACCTTTCTTTGCAAGGCCACTCAAAAGCCTGCCATCCATGGATTCTGTCAGTGTTTTGATCTGTTCACCATCAACATTGCGTGCAGCAGCAACCACAGCCTCCCAGACACTGTTCAGAGAGGTGTACTGTTTTCCCTCCTTGTAAATCGCACATTTGATGATGGACCACAGGTTCTCAATGGGGTTCAGATCAGGTGAACAAGGAGGCCATATCATTAGATTTTCTTCTTTTATACCCTTTCTTGCCAGCCACGCTGTGGAGTACTTGGACGCGTGTGATGGAGCATTGTCCTGCATGAAAATCATGTTTTTCTTGAAGGATGCAGACTTCTTCCTGTACCACTGCTTGAAGAAGGTGTCTTCCAGAAACTGGCAGTAGGACTGGGAGTTGAGCTTGACTCCATCCTCAACCCGAAAAGGCCCCACAAGCTCATCTTTGATGATACCAGCCCAAACCAGTACTCCACCTCCACCTTGCAGGCGTCTGAGTCGGACTGGAGCTCTCTGCCCTTTACCAATCCAGCCACTGGCCCATCCATCTGGCCCATCAAGACTCACTCTCATTTCATCAGTCCATAAAACCTTAGAAAAATCAGTCTTGAGATATTTCTTGGCCCAGTCTTGACGTTTCAGCTTGTGTGTCTTGTTCAGTGGTGGTCCACTTTCTGCCTTTCTTACCTTGGCCATGTCTCTGAGTATTGCACACCTTGTGCTTTTGGGCACTCCAGTGATGTTGCAGCTCTGAAATATGGCCAAACTGGTGGCAAGTGGCATCTTGGCAGCTGCACGCTTGACTTTTCTCAGTTCACGGGCAGTTATTTTGCAACTTGGTTTTTCCACACGCTTCTTGCGACCCTGTTGACTATTTTGAATGAAACGCTTGATTGTTCGATGATCACGCTTCAGAAGCTTGGCTATTTTAAGACTGCTGCATCCCTCTGCAATATATCTCACTATTTTTGACTTTTCTGAGCCTGTCAAGTCCTTCTTTTGACCCATTTTGCCAAAGGAAAGGAAGTTGCCTAATAATTATGCACACCTGATATAGGGTGTTGATGTCATTAGACCACACCCCTTCTCATTACAGAGATGCACATCACCTAATATGCTTAATTGGTAGTAGGCTTTCCAGCCTATACAGCTTGGAGTAAGACAACATGCATAACGAGGATGATGAGGTCAAAATACTCATTTGCCTAATAATTCTGCACTCCCTGTACTGCACTCCCGGGTACAGTGAAATCACATTAGTGCAAAATCCTTCTCCAAATACCTGTAGAGTAGACATATAAACAAAAAAATATGTTCTTATAAATATTGTTTTCATTTTCAATACGAATGGAACTTTACGCTTGAATACTTTATGCTAGAGCGAACATTAACCTTGCTTTCAGTGAATGTTGCATTATTATTATTGAACTTTAAACATTAATTTGGTCTGAGGTTAAACACTGACTTTAGTTAATCGCTTAAAGTCAGCTTTATTAGTGGAATATGCTGAAGGCGGCAGAAATATCCTAACCTATCCTCAAATAAACATTAACCAGGATGTTAAACAGTCATTCAAAAAGGAGCTGTGCTGTTTTCTGACCGGAGCTGGTCGATCCCAGTCTGCAGTAATTCCCCGAGCACATGCCATATCTGAATGACATCTGTGTTTGACTGATATTACACAGCAGCTGCGATGGCTTTGTGATTTGGGAACTAAAGAAAACAGAGCTCCTCCTTCAGTAAATGTCCAGCCTGCTCCACATTTCACAGCTCAGAGAAATTCAAAGGATATGGGCCAAAGACTGACACCAATGCTGATAGAATCAGTTGTTTTAGTATTATTTATATACTATGTATTCATATTATTAATAAACATTTATTTTTATATTTTCAATGTCCTTTTTTTGGTGAAATTTGAGCTTTTCTTATGTGCTTTTGTCATTTGTATTAGTTTTAAAAAAAATACATTTCTATTTAGCTGTAATTCATTTTTATTTTATTTTAAGTAATTGTAGTACTTCAAATTAAACTTGTTCGGTTAGTTGCAAATGCAACATTTTAATTTATAATGATTTTTATTTAAGGATTTTTAAGGATCAGTTTAACAACATATCTATATAATATCATATGACAAATACATATCTAGTTCAGTCATTACTCTCTAGAGGCGGTAAACTGCTCAGTCCTTTATATGCGATCTTTAATTACATTGTGCTAATCACGTCATTACCACAAGCTGATTGGCTCTGCTCATCCAGCAGCCAATAAGGCCATGTCCACACTAATACGTTTTCATTTGGAAACGTATATTTTTCTCTCCGTTTTGGCCTTCCTTCCATACTGAGACAGCGTTTTAAAATTTAATGAAAACGTATCGTTTTGAAAACGCTCTCCAAAGCAGATACATTTGAAAACGTTGTCTTCGTGTCGTAGTGTGGACTGTGAAAACAGAGGCTTTTTAATACGATGACGCATTTTTAGCCATGTGATGCAGTCATATGACCAATTCAGCCAAGATGGTGAACGACATTGTACAGCAGTTGTTTTGTATGCCTTCTGTTTTGACAGCCTTGTTAAATATTAATGTCAGTTTGTACATACTGTTAAAACATTTCTCGACATTGCCGCAAAATTTCAAAGAGAAAATAAACGAGTAGCGGAAATGACGCAAGTCGAAGCGTCTTGGATTTGCTCATTCGCAGTACGGGGATGTAAGCATTTTCAGACGTTTCAGTATAGATTAACATTTTTTGGAAAACGATTGAAAATGATAGTGTGGACGCGGAGCGTTTTTAGACGAAAACTCCGGATTAGTGTAGACGTAGCCTAAGATGGCTTGCTCAACATTTAAATTGTCTGGTTCAGTGTTTGCTGTTCCTCTGAACCCCTCCACCTCCCCAGCTCCACCTGCCTATATCTAGTGATGGGAGAAACTAAGCTTATCGACACTTCAAATCAATTGGAATTATTTTGAGACATAATTGAACACTAATGTTCTTTGTAACATGGTATTTGCGGTATATTGGGTAATTGTGTGTGTTTTATTTCTGATGATGCAGCGAAACATGCCAAATACTGCTATTTTCATGATTTATCACTTTTTTTATGTGGTTCAGATACAATAATATTTTGAGTTTCTATTTATTAAACCAATTTTCTTTATTGTATCAACTCAGATTTTTAATTTCAATAAACTCAACATTTTAAGGCAACCAGGTTACTTACTTTTTTAAGAACAAAAACATTTTTACCGTGCAGGGCAAATTAGCACGAGAGCGCAATTCCCAAAAAACGAGTGTAAACTTCTGTGCGTGATCTACTGACGACACACACATTAAAGAACACAGACGCAGCCAGATCATTTCCATATTGACCAATGTAATCTACCTGTTAGCTATTTTGGGCTGTTAATGGTGCAGTGTAATAAAGAGAAATGCAATATAATATACATAACAATGTTTTCAGTGGAGTATAAAGACCTTACATAATGAACCGTTATGATTTTATTTCTTTAGAATGAGTCATTTCCATCTACACACACCGTGGGCCTCTTTACAGTGAAGTCGCCATTTTGCGCCATCATGTTTCTACGGTAGCCCTGAACGGACAAACTTCTCTACAGAATGCTAGTCACTCTCTGCTCTTTCTGACGATGTCTTTGTCCTGTGTTGGCCACCGTAGCTTCACTGTGTGTGTGTGTGTGTGTGTGGGGGGGGGGGGGGGGGGGGGGTTGCAATTCACAACCTCACCACTAAATCCTGCTAAAATTTACATACTGTACCTTTAAATAATGGCAGTAAATTGACTAGCGCAAACCTTAGTAAAACACCTTGCATGATTAATTTAAATACTTCCATACATTTTGCATCTGAAAGAGAAACTCCTACAAATGCATTTGCAATAAGGACAACCACAAAAATAACCCTGTCTGCGCCTTTTCAGCGCTAATTTATCACTGCATGTCTTAAGTAAATACTGACAGTAGTTTTTCAACACCAAAAGAGGGTTTGCATTGACTCAAGCTGTTAGTAAATCTGGTATAGTGTCAGTATAATATATGTTTTTTTTAAATAAATGTTCAGGCCTTGTTTTGTTTGTTCCATGGATGGCTCAACTAAACAAGCCAATAAGAGACTCTTAACTACTAGTCCTTTTAATTAAACTAATGCCTAATTAAAAAGTGTACAAAAGTGATCAGAGGTCAGGTCAAATATAGGTCATCATTGAAACACACACACACACACACACACACACACACACACACACACACAGACACACACACACACACACACACACACACACACACACACACACACACACACACACGTTGGTCTATGTGGTTTACAGGGACTCTCCATAGGCGTAATGATTTTTATACCGTAAAAAACGTATTTTCTATCCCCTTACACTGCCACTACCCCTAAACCTACCCATCACACACACACACACACACACACACACACACACACACACACACACACACACACACACACACACACACACACACACACACACACACAGACACACACACACACACACACAGACACACACACACACACACACACACACACACACACACACACACACACGTTGGTCTATGTGGTTTACAGGGACTCTCCATAGGCGTAATGATTTTTATACCGTAAAAAACGTATTTTCTATCCCTTTACACTGCCACTACCCCTAAACCTACCCATCACACACACACACACACACACACACACACACACACACACACACACACACACACACACACACACACACACACACACACACACACACTCAAGAATCAGTTAATATAAGATAATCAGTTTAAAATTGTCAAACATAAGCTGATATATTATCTTGTCACTCATTATCTATCTATTTAAGACGGACACATTTGTGTTTATCAAAAAAGAAACAGTCACTTGCAAATGCTCAAAATAATCTCAAAATGGCCAAATCATTTTCGATCACTCTTCCTCAACGATCAGCTATGCCACAACTACGGCACATAATCAGCAGGCCGGTGGGAAACATTGCAGCAACAAAACACATGGGAATTTCGCATTAAGATTTAGGATTAGGATACACTCCCTCTCATGCCATGAACAAATACGTCCACCTGCTACCATTAAAGGCCATCTCTCAAATTACAATACACATTTAGTCATGTGGGAAATAAAGTAACTCTCCAAACAAGGCACAATTTCATCTCCCTTCATCTCTATTCCCTCAGATCTCCAGGATGTGCACCGTGAAACAGGATGAGGTCATGTGACAGGAGTGTGTGTAAAAACAAAGTGAGATGCAAATAAAGATTTAGCTCGGTTTACATAGACAGCACTCAGAGCGCTTACCCTCAATCACGAGTTTATGATTCCCATGCGGATGAGGGCTGGACGTGGAGGAATACCTCCATACTAAATGACCACAGGTCATAAGAAACATGCAATATTTGCCTAATGATGGATTAATGGATCGGGTTGTGGTTGGAACAATAGCTTTGAATCAGAGATATCTGGATAAAGTAGATTAAACAGGAGCCAATCACAATCTTTTTAATGCAGACACTTGAAGAAACTCTTCAGTTGGACCTTTTTAGGTACAACATAAAATATACAGATGGCCTCAATTTCGGCGACACTTTGAAGAAGTCTTATATTGAAGACATTTTTTTTTAAATGCCAATGCAAGTGTCTGTGTTTGTGCTACATAATGTTTATGCTCTGTTTGGAAATTGAGCTTGTTTTGTTTGTGACTTTTTACGGTGTGATTTAAGGGCCACTGTATTATAATACAAATAGACTCTAATACAAAGACTAGATATGTGCGGATACACCAAAATATATGGGCACGGCATATTTACACCTGCAATAAAGCCATAGAGGAATTGCAACACTCAAGGTCAAATAAACTACCCAAGCTTTGCTACAATTACACACGAAAATCACATGAGAGATAAAGTCTGACAGCCATATGTCAACTTCAGATAAGAAAACACACAGCTCGCACATGGAGGACATCATATATAAAATAAGGGTTTAATCACAAGCTCAAATAAGGCAAGTTAAATCATTTTAAACACTAGTATCTAGACTTAAAATAGGCTTGAGCTTCATAAATAGCCTAAATGCATTTTGATGATAACATTAACATTTACCATGATGTCTTAAAGGCATTGTACTTAAGAATAACACAGCGTATATATCCAAAAGCATGGTGATACCATTGTAAAGGAGATTAATATATTTTAGATTTTATAAGTATTGTTTTACAAGACGTTGTCGCTCACTTTAGACAGCAAATGTTGGAGTCATACATAATTTAAACCATATGTCAGCACTGCCAATGCACTTTCATTTGTTAAGATAAAATGAATACTTAAAACTTAAGGAACTGGTGTTGAATTGAATATATAATCATTTTAAATTAATAAATACAGAACTGAAATAAAGAAACAGAACATACCAGACCTGTGATGGGATGTTGCTCGGGTGAGAAGCGAGTCACCTGCAAACGACAGGTGTTTTATACACGAACACCGCCAGTGCCGTCCAGCAGGGGGCGCTAGAGTTGCAAGAGCCTCACAGTACCGTAACTCATATAATAAATCCTCATTCCCTCGATGTCCCGCCCACTTTAAATCAAAACAGCATCTAGTAAGCAAAAACCTGTTAATTATTATATTAGTAGGCACATAGATAAAGATATAAACAACAGTGTTGGGTGTCACTATAGTTACTAAGTACTGTAATATAACTAGTACTTTTCCCTTGAAAAAGTAAAGTAAGGGATTACTTTTATTTGTATGTAGTTTAATTAGCTACTAATTAAATGTAATATAGATAAATACTGTGTACAGACCGTAGAACAATTATATATAAAACAATAGTGGAATTAACATCAAAATTTGAAGTGCATGTGTTTATGTACCCTCCCATTTGTAATAGGCCTATGTTGGTCAGTTAATAGCCTACGAATATTTTATGTAGTTTTACATTAACAGAGACGTTTCATGTCTATTCTTGAATCGCTTAACTAGTCGAGGTTGATACGGGATCTAGAAAGTAATTAGTAATAACTGTAATTAAAATGATAGTTCGCTCAAAAATGAACATTTTGCCATGGTTTACTAACGCCAAGTCATAGGTTTATAAGACAGTCTTCTTTCAGACGAATACAGGACATTTTTAATATAACTCCGATTGTATTCGTCTGAAAGAAGACTGTCAAGACTTGAGGGTGAGTACTAGTAGCCTAAATAATGGGACCGAAGTGTTCATTTTGGGATGAACTAACCCTTTAAATACTAGAGAGAGTAGCATACTTTGTACGGTAATTTAATTACACTATAGAGGATGTTATTGTTAACTAGTAATTTTTACTCGCCCAACACTGCACTAACACACAACTATGATAACAGAATATATTTAAGTGTTTACGGTAACCGGATCCTCGCACCGTTGCCATGGGAGACGCGGCAGCGCTCGTGCTTTGCTGTGCCTTGCGATCAGCTCAAGTCCTACACTGTCCGTTACAATCACGGGAAATCAAGATGATTTTAATATTCAGACGGATGATTTCATGATTCATAAGGAATTAAGTGACACGGGACCTGCATTTCGACTCGCGCGGGTTTAAAGGTGTGTAGAAGTTCAAAGATATATGGTTTTGGTTAGCAGTTAGCTGTTTAGCTGGTTAAATCTGTTGATCAGAATAAACATGGCTTTACTTTTTTTTTAACTTTAAGTTGTCTCGCTCTTAGAATTGTTCATATGCATGTTATACCTTCTTGTAGGATTTACTTTTACTTAAATTAATCTGTTGTTGCCATCAGTATGTTACTAGTTTGTTAATTAATGTGTTGGTAAACAGATATAAACCAGCAGAGATGTGTTTACCATCACGAGCTCAGGGAACTCATCCAGCTCGTGCCTTCTGACATTACGCACAGTCTGATGAATTCGCCGGACTGACGCGTATTGCTCCATACTGTCGATATTTCTCGAGGAAAGTTGAGAGAAACTGTTGTCTCGCTAATCTCTTTGTTTAGGCTCTGTGGAGTTTTGAATCAGACGGAGATTAGAGATGCCCAGAGCGTCTCAGTGAAATTAACCCGTAATCCCCTCAGTGACCTGCTGCTCTTCCTGAGTAACACCTTGGAGAACACGAGCTGAAGGACTCACGAGCCCAGTGTGACAGGACACCTCACAGGTGAGGAGAGAGACAGACAGATAAAAGATTATATCTATCTATCTATCTATCTATCTATCTATCTATCTATCTATCTATCTATCTATCTATCTATCTATCTATCATCTCTCTGTCTATCTGTCTGTCTATCATCAGCCTGTCTGTCTATCATCTATCTGTCTATCTATCATCTGTCTGTCTATCTGTCTATCATCTATCTGTCTGTCTGTCTATCTGTCTATCATCTGTCTGTCTGTCTATCTGTCTATCATCTATCTGTCAATCATCTGTCTGTCTATCTGTCTATCATCTATCTGTCTGTCATCAGTCTGTCTATCATCTATCTGTCTGTCTGTCATCTGTCTGTCTATCTATCATCTAGCTGTCTTGTCTATCATCTGTCTGTCTGTCTGTCTATCTATCATCTATCTGTCTGTCTATCATCTGTCTGTCTGTCTATCAGCTCTCTGTCTATCATCTATCTTTCTGTCTGTCTATCATCTGTCTGTCTGTCTATCATCTATCTGTCTATCATCTGTCTGTCTGTCTGTCTATCATCTATCAGTCTATCATCTGTCTGTATCATCTGTCTGTCTATAATCTATCTGTCTATCATCTATCTGTCTATCATCTATCTGTCTATCATCTGTCTGTCTATCATCTATCTGTCTATCATCTATCTGTCCATCATCTGTCTTTCTATCATCTATCTGTCTATCAAATGGCTGTCTGTCTATCTTCTATCTGTCTATCATCTGTCTGTCTGTCTATCATCTGTCTGTCTGTCGGTCTGTCTATCATCTATCTGTCTGTCTATCATCTTTCTGCCTATCATCTGTCTGTCTGTCCATCTATCTGTCTGTCTATCACCTGTCTGTCTATCATCTGTCATCTGTCTGTCTATCATCTGTTTATCATCTATCTGTTTATCATCTATCCGTCTATCATCCATCTGTCTATCTATCTATCTATCTATCTATCTATCTATCTATCTATCTATCTATCTATCTATCTATCTATCTATCTATCTATCTATCTATCTATCTATCTATCTATCATCTATCTGTCTATCAATCATCTGTCTATCATCTATCTGTCTGTCTATCATCTCTCTGTCTATCTGTCTGTCTATCATCCGTCTGTCTCTATCATCTCTCTGTCTATCTGTCTGTCTATCATCTGTCTGTCTGTCTATCATCTATCTCTCTGTCTATCTATCATCTCTCTGTCTATCTGTCTGTCTATCATCTGTCTGTCTGTCTGTCTGTCATCTATCTGTCTATCATCTGTCTGTCTATCTGTCTATCATCTATCTGTCTACCTATCTGTCTATCATCTGTCTGTCTGTCTATCATCTATCTGTCTATCATCTGTCTTTCTATCTGTCTATCATGTGTCTGTCTATCATCTATCTGTCTATCTATCTGTCTATCATCTGTCTGTCTATCATCTGCCTGTCTGTCTATCATCTGTCTATCTGTCTATCATATGTTTGTCTGTCTATCATCTATCTATCTGTCTATCATCTGTCTATCTGTCTATCATATGCTTGTCTGTCTATCATCTATCTATCTGTCTATCATCTGTCTGTCTGTCTGTCATATATCTGTCTATCATCTGTCTGTCTATCTGTCTATCATTAGATTAGATTAGATAAATACTTTATTCATCCCCAACAGGGGAAATTCAAGTGTCGAGTAGCATTCCATAAGAAATAGACACAGAAAGTACAAAAATTTAAGAGCAGATAAAAATAAAAACAAAAACACACTCTGCCCAAATAAATAATGACAAATAATAAATAAACACATACGTTTAGTTAAGAATTACTATCAATAGTAATAAAGTGCAAGTCAGCGGCATTCATTGTAAAGTCTTATAGCAGCCGGTACAAATGATCTCCTGAATCGTTCAGTCCTACAGCACAGAGAGAGAAGCCGATCGCTACGTGTGCTCTTCTGAGCTACCAAAAAGTCATGTAAAGGATGACTGCTGTTGTTAAGGATCTATCATCTATTTATCCTCTATCCGTCTATCATCTGTCATCTATCTGTCTATCATCTATTTATCCTCTATCCGTCTATCATCTGTCATCTATCTGTCTATCATCTGTCTGTCTATCATCTATCTGTCTATCATCTGTCTGTCTATCATTTATCTGTCTATCATCTGTTTATCATCTATCCATCTATCAGTCTATCATCTGTCTGTCATCTGTCTGTCTATCTGTCTGTCTATCATCTATCTGTCTATCTGTCTGTCTATCATCTGTCTATCATCTGCCTGTCTGTCTATCATCTGTCTATCTGTCTATCATCTATATGTCTATCTATCATCTGTCTGTCTGTCTATCCATCATCTATCTGTCTATCATCTGTCTGTCTATCTGTCTTATCATCTATCTGTCAATCATCTGTCTGTCTATCTGTCTATCATATGCCTGTCTGTCTATCATCTGTCTATCTGTCTATCATCTGTCTGTTTGTCTATTGTATATCTGTCTGTCTATCTGTCTGTCATCTATCTGTCTATCATCTGTCTGTCTGTCTATTGTATATCTGTCTATCATCTGTCTCTCTATCTGTTTATCATCTGTCTCTCTATCTGTCTATCATCTGTCTGTCTATCTGTCTATCATCCATGTGTATATCATCAGTCTGTCTATCATCTATCTATCTATCATCTGTTTATCATCTATCCGTCTATCATCTGTCTTTCTACCATCAGTCTGTCTATCATCTGTCTGTCTATCATCTGCCTGCCTGTCTATCATCTATCTGTCTATCATCTGTCTGTCTGTCATCTGCCTGTCTATAATCCATCTGCCTGTCTATCATCTGTCTATAATCCATCTGTCTGTCTATCATCTGTCTGTCTATCATCTATTTATCCTCTATCCGTCTATCATCTGTCATCTATCTGTCTATCATCTATTTATCCTCTATCCGTCTATCATCTGTCATCTATCTGTCTATCATCTGTCTGTCTATCATCTATCTGTCTATCATCTGTCTGTCTATCATCTGTTTATCATCTATCCATCTATCATCTATCTGTCTGTCATCTGTCTGTCTATCATCTGTCTGTCTATCATCTGCCTGCCTGTCTATCATCTATCTGTCTATCATCTGTCTGTCTGTCATCTGCCTGTCTATAATCCATCTGCCTGTCTATCATCTGTCTATAATCCATCTGTCTGTCTATCATCTGTCTATCATCTGCCTGTCTGTCTATCATCTGTCTGTCTTTCATCTATCTGTCTATCATCTGCGTGTCTGTCTATCATCTGTCTATCTGTCTATCATCTGTCTATCATCTATATGTCTATCTATCATCTGTCTGTCTGTCTATCCATCATCTATCTGTCTATCATCTGTCTGTCTATCTGTCTATCATCTATCTGTCAATCATCTGTCTGTCTATCTGTCTATCATATGCCTGTCTGTCTATCATCTGTCTATCTGTCTATCATCTGTCTGTCTGTCTATTGTATATCTGTCTATCATCTGTCTGTCTATCTGTCTGTCATCTATCTGTCTATCATCTGTCTGTCTGTCTATTGTATATCTGTCTATCATCTGTCTCTCTATCTGTTTATCATCTGTCTGTCATCTATCTGTCTATCATCTGTCTGTCTATTATCTATCGATCTATCATCTGTTTATCATCTATCCGTCTATCATCTGTCTGTCTATCATCTATCTGTCTATCATATGTCTGTTTATCATTAGTCTGTTTATCATCTATCTGTCTATCATTTATCTGTCTATCATCTGTCTGTCTGTCATCTGTCTGTCTATCATCTGTCTGTCTATTATCTATCTGTCTATCACCTGCTTGTCTGTCTGTCTGTCATTTGTCTGTCTATCATCTGTCTGTCTATCATATATCTGTCTGTCATCTGCTTGTCTGTCTGTTATTTTTTCTGTCAATCATCTATCTGTCTGTCTATCATCTATCTGTCTGTCATCTGCTTGTCTGTCTGTCATTTGTCTGTCTATCATCTATCTGTCTGTCATCTGTCTGTCTATCATCTATTTGTCTATCATCTGTCTATCTATCATCTATCTGTCTGTCTATCATCTATCTGTCTATCATCTGTCTATCTATCATCTATCTGTCTGTCTATCATCTATCTGTCTATCATCTGCCCCCCTGTCTCTCTATCATCTGTCTGTCTATCTATCATCTATCTGTCTGTCTAAAATCTGCATGTCTGTCTATCATTTATCTGTCTGTCTATCATCTGCCTGTCTGTCTGTCTGTCATCTATCTGTCTGTCTGTCTATCATCTACCTGTCTGTCTGTCATCTATCTGTATGTCTATCATCTGCGTGTCTGTCTGTCATCAATCTGTCAGTCTATCATCTGCCTGTCTGTCTGTCATCTATCTGTCTGTCTATCATTTGCCTGTCTGTCTTTAATATGTTTGTCTATCATCTGCCTGTCTGTCTGTCTGTCTGTCTATCATCTGTTTGTCTATCATATGTCTGTCTGTCTGTCTATCATCTATCTGTCTGTCTATCATCTGCCTGTCTGTCTATCATCTGTCTGTCTGTCTATCATCTGCCTGTCTGTCTATCATCTATCTGTCTGTCTGTCATCTATCTGTATGTCTATCATCTGCCTGTCTGTCTGTCATCAATCTGTCAGTCTATCACTTGCCTGTCTGTCTGTCTGTCATCTATCTGTCTGTCTATCATTTGCCTGTCTGTCTGTCTATCATCTGTCTGTCTGTCTATCATCTATCTGTCTATCATCTGTCTGCTGTGTGTCTATCATCTATCTGTCTGTCTATCATCTGTCTGTCTATCATCTCTCTGTCTGTCATCTATCCGTCTGTCTGTCTATCATCTGTCTGTCTGTCATCTCTCTGTCTGTCTATCATCTGTCTGTCTGTCTATCATCTGTCTGTCATCTATCTGTCTGTCTGTCATCTGTCTGTCTGTCTCTCTGTCTATCATCTGTCTGTCTATCATCTCTCAGTCTGTCATCTATCCGTCTGTCTGTCTGTCATCTATCTGTCTGTCTGTCTATCATCTATCTGTCTATCATCTGTCTGTTTATCATCTGTCTATCATCTGTCTGTCTGTTTATCATCTGTCTATCATCTGTCTGTCGTCTGTCTGTCTATCATCTGTCTGTCTGTCTGTCTATCATCTGTCTCTCTGTCTATCATCTGTCTGTCTATCATCTCTCTGTCTGTCATCTATCCGTCTGTCTGTCTGTCATCTGTCTGTCTGTCATCTATCTATCTGTCTGTCATCTATCTGTCTGTCTGTCTGTCTATCATCTATCTGTCTGTCTATCATCTGTCTGTCTGTCATCCATCTCTCTGTCTGTCTATCATCTATCTTTCTGTCTGTCATCTGTCTGTCTGTCATCTATCTGTCTGTCTGTCTATCATCTATCTATCATCTGTCTGTTTATCATCTGTCTATCATCTGTCTTTCTGTCATCTGTCTGTCTGTCTATCATCTGTCTGTCTATCATCTGTCTGTCTGTCTATCATGTTGAATATCTCTTTCAGTTGTTTTATAGTGATTTCCTCTTTTCCCCAATCCATTCAGGAGGAAGGACTCGCGCTCTGATGAGGATTTATCTCTGAGGTCATATCTCCAGGAACATTAATATTCTCCTGAGGATCTGGATGTTTGTTCATCTCTGTGTCCAGCATGGCTGACGGCTGGATTAAACGGCCAGTGGAACAGCGTCTTTTGTTTTTTTTATGGCGCAGCCAGAAGTGAGAGGGAATTTCCTCCAAATGATCAGTGAAATATCCTCCATGTCAGAGGTCTGCTGAGGAGATCCGTATGGCAGAGGCTTGTGGAAGCGCCGTGTGCTGATATATTCCCGATCGCTACAGAAATGCTCCAAACCAATAACTATTCGCTGGTGCTGCTGATCCAGCTGGCACTGCTGACCTTTGACCTGTTCGTCAACTCCTTCAGCGAGCTGCTGCGGGCCGCCCCGGTCATTCAGCTCGTGCTGTTCATGTGAGTGATTATGGGTTTGACAGCAGGGATGCAACGTTCAGGTTAATGTTTTTATAGCATCAACCTGATCAACTCAATATTGAAAGCAATGATATAATAAGTAAATAAGCACTCTTTATTAATGCCAGACTTTCTAGTGTAAATCTTAAATCTTAAATTCAAAGTTTCGTTGAATAAAGCACATGAATGTTTTCTAACATCATATTGTTTTTCGTGTTCTCTCCTTCTGCAGAATCCAGGACATTGGCATCCTGTTTAACGTGATCATCATCCTCCTCATGATGTTTAACACATACGTGTTCCAGGTGGGGCTGGTGTCTCTGTTACTGGAGCGATTCAGAGCGCTGCTCATACTGTCTGCTCTCTACCTCACCCTCAGCATCTGCTTTCACTGCTGGGTCATGGTGTGTATACACACACACACACACACACACACTGCCCTACCCCTAAACCTACCCATCACAGGAAACACTGCATTTTTACTTTCTCAAAAAAACTCATCCTGTATGATTTATAAGCCTTTTGAAAAGTGGGGACTGCTGGCTGGTCCCCACAATGTAGGTGATCTCAGGTTTTACTATCCTTATGGGGACATTTGGTCCCCACAATGAAATATGAACAAGGACACACACACACACACACACACATGCGCATCTGGTTTATTATCTTTGTGGGGTAGGGTTTTTATACAGCAGAAACTACATTCTCTCCCCTCACACTAACCCTGCCCCTAAACCTACCCATCACATAAAACGTGGCATTATTACATTTTCAAAAGAACTCATTCTGTATGATTTATAAGCTTTTACCCATGGAGACCTCAATTTAGGGGGACACAGTGACACGAGTCCCCAAGAGTGTGTGCATTCAGGTGTTAAGTCCCCACCAGGATAGAAAAACATGTCCACGCACACACACACCTTTGAACACAAAACATTATACAGTCGTCCATAAAATTATATGCATGTTTTCCTAATTCAGTTAATTTCTCATGTTTCCGAAGTCCATTCAGCTAAAAACTTTGTCGAATTTTTTTATTGCATAATATATAAATTGAAACAAAAAAGGTAAAAAATTACATTAAAATTGTATAACTAAAAGCAAAACCAGTAAAATATAAACAAAATCATCCTGCTTAATTATCCATCATTCTGTACATATTTGTATTTCTAAAATACTCTTTATTTTTCATATGGAAGTTTTAATTTCCCATGTTTAAATCCATTCTGCCATTTTACTATATTATTGTATAATATATAATTTAAGATGAAATAAAAAATAAAAACAAGAATGATTAATATAGTGTCCAAAACTGATTCTATTCACATTTGTATTTCTAAAATGCAAATATTTTATTTATTCTGTTTCAATCCATTCTGCTGAACTGTATAATATATACATTAAAATGAAAAGAAAAAAAAGAAAAGTAATTTATTTATTTTTGTCCAAGATACTTGTCTTTATTCTGTTCATTTCCTGTGTTAATGTCCCATGCAGAACATTATTATTGTATATCAATTAAAAATACAATTAAAAAATATTTATAGTGTCCAAAATGTTCTTCTGTGCATATGTATATTTCTAAATGAGTCTCCATGTTAATATGACAATATTTGTCCCCATGTTTAAATACTTTCTGCATATAATTATAAAAATAAAATAAATAAAAGTAGTAAAAAGACATGCTTTTTTTGCATGATAATTATAAACATAATCATTATATTGTGTCCAAAATACTGCCCATATTTGTATTTTTAAAATCCTAATTTTCCTTCCTCCTGTGTATTTTCCGTCAGAACCTGAGGTGGATGGAGTCGGATCGCTTCGTGTGGACGGACGGTCTGCAGGTTCTCTTTGCGTTCCAGAGATTAGGTAAGCCTCCGTGAGACGTTAGCTTGAATTGGATTTGATGCGAGGGTCACTGTCAATCTCGTCAAGAACCTCTCAATCCCTCTTTTACATGTTTGGAGATACGGGCCTGACTTTCCTCTCTCACGACACAAAGGGTGTCATCGAATCTGAGGCGCGATTAGGCCATTTTCACAGTTAACCGTCAATCCATATTGTGCAGTTTTAGTTTTTTTTAGGGTTTCAGAAGTTGCATGTTGATGGTTGTGTGTCTCCTCAGCTGCTGTGTTGTATTACTACTTCTACAAACGCACAACCGAGTACCTGGGAGACCCCAGACTTTACGAGGATTCCCCGTGGCTCCGCGACGCATTCGCTAGAGCGCGACAGTGAGGCTGAGCGGAGAAACAAAACAAAACGAGGGACGTTAACGTTGTGTGAAAAAAAACTCAACAGCAAGAAACCAAAACAGATGGACTCTCAGTCAGAGCCTCATCTTAAAACAGATTGAAGAAAAGAGCCATGACTTCCACGGAGCATAAGGCAAATGGAGAGATCTCATTTTGTGTTTTAACTCAAGAAACAAAGCAGATCAACCTGACGTCTGGAGGTGTCTGAAGAAGTCTATATCATAGCACAAATGATCTTACTGACACCACCAGGGGCAAAGCGACCATTTTTACACTGACTTTCCATAAATGGCTTCGTATCTGTTGTTAACGTGTAGTAGCATGTATTCAGTTGTCTTATATCGATTTGATCGCCGCTTGTGCAGTCGAACCACGAGTGGTTGCGTTCAGTTTGCCTTTGAAAAGACGAGTGGAATTTGGTCTGAAGAATCGTCAATTAGGAGATGTTTTTTGTATGTTGTACCAGTTTAAAAAAAATAGTTTGTAATATTTTCATAAACAACCTCCAAACTTGTCGGCGGAGCATCAACAAAGTGCCTCACTGTTCACCCAACACTACGAGAAGTGAGTAACTTGTTATGCTGTAATCATGATTTTCTTCTTCTGTGACTGATAATAAACATTTTCCATTGGACCGGCTCGTGTCTTTATTAAAGCTTCTTCCCGCCAAGTTTCTGCGATATCTACACCTCGTAATTCTGCTTATTTTTTCTGCAGACAAAAGTAAGAAACTAATAACTCTTATCTCACAATTCTGACTTTTCCCCCACCTTTCAATCCTTAGAACTCGCAATTGACCCTTTTCACATTTCCGGGTTTCTCAGAAGCGAAAGTCGTCGTGTAAACTTCTATAGCGGTGAATGAGACTACATTAAATATATTTTTTGTGTTCTCATTTGCTCAAATAGCAAAAGAAAAACTCCACAATAGTGTTTTCACAACTATTAAATAAGAAGGAAAAGAGATATTAATAATTGCATGTAAATTTTACCATCAGGCGCTGTTTTAGAAACACTCGATGAACATTAAAATGTGTCACAGTCTGCAAAAACGGTCCATTGTTTTTTCCCACCACTGAAAAAAGGCAATTTGACTTTAATATAATAACACTGATTACCTCCTTATCCCGGCTCCTGTCAGTGGGTGTTAAATATTAGGCAGCAAGTGAACATTTTGTCCTCAAAGTTGATGTGTTAGAAGCAGGAAAAATGGGCAAGCGTAAGGATTTTAGCAAGTTTGACAAGGGCCAGATTGTGATGGCTAGACGACTGGGTCAGAGCATCTCCAGAACTGCAGCTCTTGTGGGCTGTTCCCGGTCTGCAGTGGTCAGTCTCTTATCAAAAGTGCTCCAAGAGGAACAGTGGAGAACCGGCCACAGGGTCATGGGCGGCCAAGGCTCATTGATGCACGTGGGGAGCGAAGGCTGGGCCGTGTGGTCCGATCAAACAGACGAGCTACTGGAGCTCACATTTCTCCAGAAGTTAATGCTGGTTCTGATAGAAAGGTGTCAGAATACACAGAGCATCAGTTTGTTGTGTATGGGGCGGCATAGCCGCTGACCAGTCAGGGTGTCCATGCTGACCCCTGACCCCGCCGAAAGCACCAACAGTGGCACGTGAGCATCAGAACTGGACCACGGAGCAATGGAAGAAGGTGGCCTGTTCTGATGAATCACGTTTTCTTTTACATCACGTGGATGGTCGGGTGTGTGTGTGTCGATTACCTGGGGAACACATGGCCCCAGGATGCACTACGGGAAGAAGGCGAGCCGGCGGAGGCAGTGTGATGCTTTGGGCAATGTTCTGCTGGGAAACCTTGGGTCCTGCCATCCATGTGGATGTTACTTTGACACACAAGCACCTAAGCATTGTTGCAGACTATGTTCAGCCTTTCATGGAAACGGTATTCCCTGGTGGCTGTGGCTCTTTCAGCAGATAATGCTCCTGACACAAAATAACAAATGGCTCAGGAATGGTCTGAGGAGCACAACAACGAATTTGAGGGGTTGACTTGGCCTCCAAATTCCTCAGATCTCAATCCAATTGAGCATCTGTGGGATGTGCTGAGCAAATAATTCCGATCCATGGAGGCACCACCTCACAACTTACAGGACTTAAAGGATCTGCTGCTTACATCTTGGTGCCAGATACCACAGCGCACCTTCAGTGGTCTAGTGGAGTCCATGCCTTGATGGGTCAGGGCTGTTGTGACAGGAAAAGGAGGATCAACACAATATTAGGAAGCTGGTCATAATGTTATGCCTGATCAGTGTATATATCTGGTGCTTTACTTGCCATCACAGATCTTCAGTTGTCACAGCACACGTCAGTATTAGCTTTAGCTCCAAGCCGGTCGACGATGTCACCGCTGACAGACTGTTCTATTCTGATCTGTCAGATTAAGCTCGGATTGGGGTTTTACGCTCCACGAACAGCCCGCAGGACACAAATAGCATGCTGTGTTTTCAAACACTCGGCCAACTCACCTCACGCATCGTGTGTGTGAACTGAAGGAACAGGCGGAGGTGTTATTTTAGGAAACAATGTCTGTCTGTGAACATTAATGATTAATGCCGGTGAAGCTCTATGACTTAATGCTCTGTGAAGAAATAATGACAGAAATGTGTTATGATTATATATATTTTTTTACTATAATTGCCATATATATTAATATTATAATTTATGTAATATATTATTTAGCATGGAATTTGGAAAGTTATCCTGGCCAAAATTCACAAAAATTAGATATGAACCCATTATTATGGTTAAGGATAGTGTGGATGATAAAAGAACGCTTTTTTCCACCACACTCAAGTCGTCAAACGATGATATAAATATGCATTTGCACTTATTTTTTAAGTGAATTACAAACGAGGTTAATATGGAAACTTGTTTTTGTCACTAAATGAAAAATAAAAAAAGATAATTGTGACTTTTAATCTCAATTCTGATTAAGGCTGCACGATATTGGAAAAAAATTACATTGCGATATTTTTCCCCCCAACGATATATATTGCGATATTGAGAGCCATCAATCCAGGCTTAAGTCAATAATTACTTTGGTATTAATGATTTCACTAATAAGCAAGCTTCATTATAAGTGACAAAAAGAAATGTTGGAATGTATGTGCAAACATGAAACTAAACCTCCAGTAGGTGGCAGCAGATGACCGTCTTAATGAGCGAGTCACTGAGTCGTTCATTCAAACGATTCATTCAAACGCTGAATCGTTCACACTTATTGTTGTGAGTGAGACGTGTTTCGGGTCTGCTGTGATGTGAACGACTATCACTGCTGTAGAACAAAAACACTAAATATTGCATCTAAAATGTAAGTGACTAAGTGATTGTTAATTAGTTGTTTATGGAGCTGTCATATAAAATCAGTGTCATTTTCAGTCGTGATGGTCTTCAGGAAAACGCTCTAGTGTTGTGATTTCTCCTCGAGAGGCTGCACGAGCGTGAACAGCGCGACCTTATTATCATCAGTTCATTATATATTATCCACAATCGATCGCCACTTACACTAAATTAATGCACAAACATTCTTGCATTTTGGTGATTCAGTAGTTATTTTTTGTTTTAATCAGGTTCTTGTCCGTCAGTCAAGTAAAATTCTCTTTCACTTGTCCCTTCAAAACACCCACATGTCCCGGACAAGCGTTAATGTCGAGCCCTGCTTTGTATTCGTCCTAAAGATATTTGTGGTGCCGTTTTAAGTGATCAGACAAATTGGTGGTGTTTTCTTGTTTTGTGGCCACAAGACACTCCATGCAAAGTACCTCTTTTTGTTCAACATCCTCCTTTATGTAGCCAAAATAGTCCCAAAAAGATGATTTCTGGTACGAACCAGAAAATACGCTTTAAATACGCTTTATGGCGTATTATACATACAAACCCCCCACCCCACTACCCTAAACCTACCCAAGAGAGCGTGTCATATGCACGCGAAAAACAGCGTATAATATGCAAGCCAAAATGAGTTTTGGCGTATACATTTGACATTGCACACTCATACTATTTATAAGCATTTATGTGTGATCTGTGTTCTACCGTCCTTTTAATACACCATGGGCTACTACCCGCGTTCCCGCTATGTGACTATCGCACACTCGCACATCGCAATGTCGATGTTAAAACAGAATATCATTCAGCCCTAATTCTGATTCAAATTTATATCCGTGCAATTCTGAGAAGAAAAGACGCAATTGTGAGAAGTCTCAATTAAAAAGTTGCAATTAAATAAAATAAAGAGACGCAATCCTGACATCTCCCAATTTTTCTTGCAAAACGAACCGTCTGAATTGTAAGAAAGTCACGATTTCCTTTTAAATGTATTTTTCTGTGGTGGAAACAAACTTCCATAGATTTGAAATGAATAAAGGAAAATTGATCTGGAGAATAAATACACTAAAACAGTGGAGGAAAGTGACAACCAAGAATCATTTTAAATTTTCTAACAAAACGTTTTATTTGTGAAACATTAACCCACAATTGCCCATCATGCCAGTGCAAACTCCATCCAAAATTCAGGACCGTCCCGGAAAAAACGCTGTGATCATCTTGGAATGTTTTCCTGTACGTGCCATGTCCACAACCTGACAAACACAAATATAACAGACGTCATAAATAATGATTTCAGAAAGCAAAGGTTTCATGCATCCTGACGTTAAATAAACGGATCAAGCTACAGACGGGTTATTGAACTCACCGTCAGACGTAGATGCCGACCCACAGTAAGAGGAAGAGAACACCGAAGCCCATGAAGAGCGACGCCACCAGTGAAATCAGCAGCTCTTTATACACGTCTCGCGTGTACTTCGTGGACGTTACTTCATATCTGAGGAAGGGTCAAGGGGTCAAACTCATCCTTACAGGCGTAACTTTACAATCACACATTACACATGGAAGAGTTTTTTCTGCCACAGAATAAACAAATAAAGGTAACGCTCACATTTAAGAATATTTTCTCACAATTGTGAGATGTCTCAAGCTTACATCTCGCAATTTTGACTCTAAATTCAGTTTGTTTCGATCACGAAAAAAGCAATTATTTTTTATTTCACAATTATCTCATGATTCAGAACTGCAAGTACATAATCGCAATTTATTCATTATTTATTAATTTATTTCTCGTAAATCTGTCTCTTACAGTTGAGAGTTGGTTTATATTTCGCAATTCTGTTTTTGTTTGTTATGGGGGAAAAAAGCAACTACAACTACGTTCTCATAATTCAGTTTTTTTTTTCTAGCAATTGCAAGTTCTCACGATTCAGACTTTTCCTCAAGTTCAAATCTTGCAATTCTGACTATTTCTCTCAAATCTGTCTCAATTTAGAGTTGACGTCACAATTCTGAAATAAAAAACAGTCACGAAAAAAAGGTAATTACGATGTTCTCAATCCAGACTTTTCTTCTCAGAATTAAAAGTTTACATCTCACAATTTTGACTCTTTTGGAAATTCTGAGCTTATCTAGCACAATTCTGTTTTTGTTTGTGACGAAAAAAGTAATTACGACTTTTTCTATCACAATACAGTTTTTTTCTTCTAGCAACCTCAAGTTCTTCTCAGATCGGCAAGTTTATCTCTCACAATTCTGACTTTATTTCTCACAAATCTGTCTCACAATTGCGAGATGAGTTTACAACTCAGTTTTGTCATTTCAGTCACAAAAAAGGCAACTGTCATTGTTTTATTTAATAAATTTTGACTTTTCTTTTCAGAATGGCAATTTTACGTTTATTTTTTCTGAAAATGTATTTACATACGAAATTCTGTTCTAGTGTCTATCACGGGAAAAAATATGGCTTTTTATCTCACATTTTATTCTTTTCTTTCTGCAAGTTTATATCTTGCAATTCTGACTATTTCTCACAAATCTGTATTCTTCCGTCATGAAAAAAAGCATTGCAACTTTCCACAATTCAAACTTTTTCCCCCATGTAATTGTGAATTTACATCTCGCAAATCTTTTACTCAGAATTAACAGAAAACAGTTTGAATTGCCAAACAAAAAGTCAGAATTACTTTATATATTTATTTTAGTTCTGTGGCAGAAAGCAGCTTCCCTGCACTGCTGATGGGATATCAGGTTGTAACCCTGTGGAGAGTGAAGGATACACAAAGAACCAGGCTGTGAAGAACATGCCGATGGCCAGCAGCACGACGGTGAGGTGCGGGAACACGGCCGGGTTTACCGGGCTGGTGTATCTCGTCATGGCTTCCAACTCCTGCACAGACAATCAGTCATTTACACTGATAAAACAACAACACCACAAACTGGAAATAACAGGTGTGTGAAATTTAAAGAGCTGAACGGATATCGTCTTTCCAATTTGAGTATCTAAACAGTAGAAATCATTATTTTTTTCTACAACATTCGCTTTAAAATCGAGTGAGATTAACCTTTGATAAACTGGCAGTAGATATACACAATACAACATATACATTGGAAGACACACTTTCTAAATTAATAGTGCAACTCTTCTCTCTGCATAACAGCTATTACAAGTTAACCCGAAGCCTACACACATATACACAAGCACATTTTAGATTACCGCTTGCATAATATATTAAGTATAACGTTAAGTTAGTATCTGCGTCTGTAGTGGCAGACTCCTGACTGAGGCTAACTGCTAAAGCTGCCAAACTGCTGTAATTTAACAAAAGAGCGGCCAAAGACAACACTAGACGCGCTGTCTGCCCTTTCAATTCATCCTTGGACTCTCGGCCGTTTAAGAAATATAGTAATTCGCTGTTAAATCAAGCATAATTTACCATCGTGTGACAGGTAAAGGCAGAATCTGTCCGACCGGAAGAAGAGCAAGAACAGCCACGTAAGTGATGAGTGACCGGAAGAGGAGTGACTGAAAGCGCCATACAAAATAAATGTCCTCCCTGATAGATAGATAGATAGATAGATAGATAGATAGATAGATAGATAGATAGATAGATAGATAGATAGATAGATAGATAGATAGATAGATAGATAGATATCATTATACAAAAAGTCCTCCCTGGTATTATATATATATATATATATATATATATATATATATATATATATATATATATATATATATATATATATAATAGACTTAAAAATATAGTGATATACAAAATAAAAGTCTCCACTAATAAATATAGATTGATATACAAAATAAAAGTCCTTCCCGATAGCGAGATAGCGCTATACAAAATAAAAGTCCCCTCTAATATATAGATAAAATAATTATGACTAACACACACAAAAAAATACATTTAGTATCCAGAAAAAAAATATTTATTTAATTTATGCATAATGCTTGCATACATTTGTATTATGACATCAGTACACACACATACATGTCAAAAGTGGTAATGAAATTATGCAGCTGAACTAAAAATAACGATTAAGCATCAATATACAACAGAGGCTTTCAGAAAGCTCAGATAAAGTGAAAGAAAAGAGAAAATGCTGTGGGACATAACGACAATGGTGAATTAATAATTAATATTTTTTTTACATTTTGTTTTAGTTTTTACTGGGCTTTGAGCCATAAAGACAAATGACAAAACAGACAATTAACTGAGAATTATTATTTTTTTCTTCTTCTTTGTCCTTTGGTGGTAAAATCAGTAATTTTACACTAGTCATTGATGAACAAGAAATGTTTTACCCCACTTAAGGCAAGTTATTTAAAATGCAATGTTTAACCAAAATGTTATGATTAGCAACTCATAAAAGTAGTAAAATTACATGTTATAAAAACTAATTTAATGAAGAGTAAAAAGAACTGAAATAAAGAATATGGTTTTACATAATGAAAGTTATAACAAACAATAAAACTGAATTTTCACACAAAAAAAACAAAAAAACATTTAGAGACGTTTTATATTGTACAGAGTATTTAAAGAGTTTTAGATGTCACAGAAAACATTAGAAAACATATTTACAGTGCATAGTTTGGAAGTGCTTCCACAAGAGGCTGGTTTATTCAGGACAGAATATGTGATATTCCCTATGATTTAAAAAAACAACAACCATATATTAGATTTGTACTGTTTATACTCAGAATCAGTATCATCCATTAGTGTGATATTATGGACATTGTAATTTTAGTGCACAACATTTTCAGTCAACACTTTCCTGGTTCTCTTCATGTTTTAACCATGACTATTACCCAGTCTTACAAGACTACTTTATGGCTTTCCTTATTGCTTTAAAATATTCAAACAATATCTATAACATCAACGTGTTATGTGTACAAGGATACAAACACACAAAAGACGACTCCAATGACGACTACATGAAAGACTCAATTAATCTGGTCATTTATCTGCTTGACATTTGTGTTTGTATTAAATGACCACGAATCTACTTGGTTTTGTTTAGTAATACTCAAAATTTGGGACATTGTCTGACAAATTCTCCACCGCTCTGATCCACAGTGATGCTTTAGCTGTTTAGAGACGTAATGTTCAGATAAAACTGTACAAGAATACACTGCATAAAAACTGTTCAAAAGATCTATTTTGAACACAATCATTGGTTACGGCTTATATAGAGTATAGTATGCATAGCGCATACTAACGTTAAAACAATGCATTTAAAAACAAGTAAAGAACATAAGAAAAGGAGAGATTAAGGACTGTAGTACAAGTGTTTCCTGACAATTAATGAGTGTATGATCCAGTGTTTTCACACAGTGTTTGACTTACGATTGCTATTGGTTCCAGTCTATCCCGTTTTAAAGAGAAATCCAGTGACTAACTCACAAATCCAGTAGTTGTTTTTTTATGGCTCCTCTTTTCATTCTTCTTTGACATGAGCTGATATCTTTATGTCAACCATATTAAATTTTGATCCTTTCTACACTGCTTACATTCGCCAGTGGATGTGACCGCAGAAATGAGGCAGTCATGGGAAGTTTAAAGGGGTCCTGTTATGCTTTTTCCACTTTTTCCACCAACTTTAGTTAGTGTGTATTGTTACGGTTTGAGCATAAAAACCATCGGCGAGGTTACAAAACTCCTTTCCTCATGTCATTTTGACCCAAACTTAATAATAATTTAAAAAAAATGTTTGTAAAAATTGTACATCGGAGTGGTCCGAGACCTTAGGGCTTTTTTTTTTTGTTGATGTTTTGAGTTTATGTGGTTGAATAAAAAAAAAAAGGTACTAAATCCTTCCCTCGCGGGTCAATTTGACCCCCTTTACATTTAAATGAATGTTTCAGTACACATAGACACATCTAAAAATGCTAATTAAAAATAATCTTTACCCCAAAAATATTTTATAATGTCTACATGTGCATGAGACATGAAACTGACTTTAGGACCCAGAGTAACAGCTGATTTGCTCCATATAGAGCTATAAGGCCATCTAGGGACAAGAGTGATGAAATATCATCTTGTGAGATATTTTGAGCCGAAATAAAAGGGTTATGCATGAAATTGTGAGTTATTTTGAAGTTGAAATGTGAAGAATGTTATTAAATGGCTATTTATTTATTATTTATTGATGAAATCTAGTAATTTAAAGGTAAATAAAATAAAACATCCTCAAATAATTGCATAAAAAAAGAAAACAAATATTATTAAATTTACAGTAACAAAAACAAAAAAAGAGAAAAGTATACTTTTAGGGCTTTGATTCGTTTTGGCCCGCAAGTGAAGGATTTATTACAAAGTGCAAGAGCAGGATGAGGGAATCCACTTTCCAAGAACTACAACAAACGGCTTGTTTGGACTACAGCGCTTTTTCTGGATCTTATGAAGTCACAATGATACTCATTTAAATAATATCCGGCCAAAAAAATCCATGCCTGGATGAGCCGCACTGGAGAAGTCAGTGTTGCCGAGTCCGTGACCTTTAACACTGTTGCTGCAGGCTGTTTATCATGACCGCAGGTTGAAGAGACCCCAATAATGTGATATTTAGCCCCGGGAATGTGGGTTTTTTTTTTTGCCGTTTTTACCTCCGGAACGTGATTTTTACTGGAGATCCAACCAAAAGGGCTAGTTTTGAGTTGCAATTGGGCAAGTTTTTTGTGTAAAAACCTTAAATGGTGCAGGTCCCACTTTGATGGGACAATCTGTTGTTTGCGGCTCACAACTTGTTAGTAAGTCTTCTTATTCCTAGTTGTGTTTTCTATTAACAGTTCCAATTACAAGTTTTATGTTGTTGCTATGATGTAAACAAAGGGCAGAGCTTTGCCTCCGCTCGCCTGCTAGTCAACATTAGTGTTGGGATAGTGTTTTCTGTTGCTTTTCTAAGCTCTTGCTTTTATAAGACGGTTCACTGCCCTTTAGGAAAATTAGCCATGGTTTTGGGATCATTGTATTAGCTAAGTTTACCGACAAATATCACGATTAAATAGGGTATGAGAAAATTACACAAAACACATCAAGCGTCCTGTCGAATCTGTGCTTGCAAAGTCTGTGCATTAACTCCGGATTGGGTTTAAATTGGTTTGAAATTGAGGAAATCTTTGATATGTACACTAGAGATGAATTCACAGTTATGAATGGGCGGGACATTTCCCAAACACGTGTTAACCGCTGACAATCACAAAACCCTGGGCCAGATAACCAATCACAGCACGTTTCCATATTGCGGAAGGCGGGGCTTCATCGAAATCACATGTAAGGGCCAGACTAAGGAGAGAGGAGGTGTAATAGTGTAAAATATGTGAAAAATAAGGTGCTTTTTGAACAATCAAGCATGAAAACACATTCTAGTACACCCTAATTACAAAATCAAGACTTAGTAAAAGAGCGTAACAGGACCCCTTTAACAAACCGTGAGGTAAATAACCTGATTTGTGTCTCATTAATAAATGAGCCAGTTGGTGCAGGTAAAGCCATTTCCAGTGTACAAATAGTCAATGAGCAGAAAAATAAAGAGTTGTGAGCACACAGATCCACTGTAAAGACCGTTAAAGCGACATTAAGAACGGAAAAGCAAACGTTTCTAGCCAAGTGAGTTCGGATTCATGCACTGCTACATAATGCTTTGCGTTGTCTTTAGCATTCTCCATCAGCTCAACTCACGTCATGGCGAAGCAAGAGTTTGAAGAGAATCTCGCTGAGCAAGTTAGTTAAAATTCATTGAACTGTCGAGATGTCACAGTAAGAGAAGATTCATGTTTTACAGAGGCCATATGATGGCTGATTCCTGTATCTGTTCATGTGCATGTATACCATCTGCAAAGTTTGTCTCCCACAAAGCTAACAGAGAACGCTAATCCACACATGCCTAAAACGCCTCCATCAAAGTCCAGATATTACTTCCACGTCACAGTTTGAAATTTTAGCATAAAGAGCAAAGGCATTAGCAAAGAAAGAAGGCAAGGCTGTTGTTTTCATGTCGTGGAGATGCTGGTTTTTTTATCCTAAAGGAAAACCCCTTCTGATAAATGGATACAATTAGGAGTCAGTGATTAAGACTAGTTTATAAAGCGGTTCTTGAGCAGTACAAACCAAAAGTTTGCTTCAAAAACAGCTTCCTAAACCTCAAGATGTGCTCGTAAAGTTGGCTCCGCTTGATCATCTGCATTATCAGACAGTTTGTGTTTGCAACTGCTTTAGAAGCTTTGAAAGCTGAAGCTCGCGATTATATGGTAAGGGCGTTACATTTCTAACACAAGTGTTTGTGTTGGCCAATCACAACGCACTGGGTCAGCTGGCCAATCAGAGCACTCAGAGCCCTTCAGAAGGAGGGGCTTAATAGAAATTAGAGTGTTTCAGACAGACTGGGAATAGAGGTGCTGCAATAATATTCAATATGTGAAAAATAAAGTGTTTTTTGAACATTAAAGCATGTATTCGAATACACCCATTGAACAAATTAACGAATTTTAAAATATCATCATATGACCTCACCTCTGAGAAATTAAATAGGCTCCTATTTTATTTCTTTTTGACTTTAAGTGCAGTTTATGATGTAACAGGCGAGTTTAGAGAAAGACTGCAGAACATGAGCTCCACCCAACAGCCGCTCACTGGTACCTGTTTATAATATATCTTGGCAAATCAAAAGAAATGCATATAAATGTGTGTGTGTGTTTGTGTGCAAATGTGTGTAAGCAGGAATATGTCTTTGAGGTTAAGGCTAAGTGATTTTAGAAGACATTTTTTGTTGTTGAAACATGCTGATTTTCCTTTCGACCTTGAAGAAATATGTGCAGAACAAACACAGATAAGACGCTTATACCCGGCCGCCCGCCCAGATAAAACAGTCTTTGAATCTGAGACGGCGATACGAGTGGACACAGGAGAAGCTGAATGGCATGACTCTTGACGCTCCTTAGCATGTGCTTTGAATGAGGAAACTGTACTCAGAGCAGTGGGAGGACACCGCGCCATCTTCACTGCTACATCCAGTTTGACTCTGTTGACAGAGAGGTTAAAGAGTTAACTTACACATAATAGTGAACCACAGTATCCTAAGAATAATTCCAATACAATACAATACAGTATCCAATAAAACTACAGACAGTTGGACAATAAATCAAGCAGTGCAAAAGAACCATTTACCAATTTTACGGCCCTGTGATTTCAGCGATGCGGTAAACAGGGACGGAATCGCGGAATCCAGTCACAAAAACTGAATTTACAGTATAATGCAGAATTACACAGAGCTTATAACATTTTTGCTGAATAAATAAAAAGCATGTCAGTACACTTTAATCTAATCACGATATAGACGTGTGTCTGTGAATATTAAACTGCAAATACGATTTTAAATATGAATCATGCTTTTTTGGCTTGACTTGTGAATGAATGAACGGTTTAATTTTATACACATACACACACACACACACACACACACACACACATGTTGGTCTATGTGGTTTACAGGGACTCTCCATAGGCGTAATGGTTTTTATACTGTACAAACCGTATTTTCTATCCCCTTACACTGCCCCTGCCCCTAAACCTACCCATCACAGGAAACATTCTGCATTTTTACTTTCTCAAAAAAACATCATTTAGTATGTTTTTAAGGCCATTTGAATTATGAGGACATTTGATATGTCCTCATAAACCACATTTATAGTGTAATACCAGTGTAATACCCATGTAGTTATCCAAATTTGTGTCCTCATAAACCACATAAACAGGCTCACACACACACACACACACACACACACACACACACCGCTCGCTGTGTTTTAAGCCTCTTTCAGTCTCACAATATGAGGACATGAACACATGAACTTCATCTCCAGAGCCGCTCTGAAAGTCACTTCATCAGCATTTACTGCTATATTTGAAAAAATATGAATTATCATATATCATAAACACATGAAGACTTAAAGGTCTACATGGCAACACAACAAAATAAAAGTTTGGTTTAACTTGAAGAAATTATGACAAATTACTGTTTTACAGTAGAATTTAGCTACGTCATACTACGTAATACTAACATTAATAATAATAATAACTATAAATAAATAATTTATTATTAAAACGTATTTTTTTTAATTTTATATTTTAAATAAATCACAATTTTTCAACTTAAAATACACAATATAAAATTTTGGAAAGAAAAAAACGTTTTATAGAATTGAATAAATTGTTATTTTTACAAATCAATTAATTAGACATACTTATTTGATTATTGAAGGAAAAGCTCAACTTAAAACAGAAAAAAAACAGAATTTGGTAAAAAATAAAAAAATAAAGCAGAATTTGAGAAAAAAACTTAAATGTGTAATTTTTGTTGAACCGTTAATAAAATATGATTTCAATTAATTAGACATGCTTTTTGAATACTAAAATTTAACTTTGTCACAAAAATCCTCCTAAAAAAAAAAAAAAAAAATATGAAAACAGAAAAAACGGATTTTGAGAAAAATAAAACCTACAATTTATTATTTAATCCTCTGCTCTGCATTAAATGAATAAATACTACATAATGTTTTTATTGTAATGACACAGAAATTTGAGTGTTTTTTCAAGCTTTATTAGTTTTGTTTTAGGAAAATGTCTGTTAAATTTAATGCGACTGTATCAGAAATTATGATCCTCACTGTATTTGTACCAGACAAAGATTTATTTTAATGGTTAGGACACATTGAAAGAGCGAGAGATAAACAGTTATGTCTGAAGTACACTCACTGAATGGGACACTCTAAAATGATAGGTGACCTCTTGAAAAGGCATAACAGGAAGTGACCACAGGTGGCTGGTCCCCTGTCAAAAAAGAAGTTTGCATGTGACAACCGAAGCATATTTAAGGAGTGACGTTCTCAGTTACTGCAGGTGGTTTTCCGCTTAAACAAGGACCATAAATCTCACCGTTGTAAAAGTGTTCGGCTCTTGTGAGAAAGAAGCCTCTGGGTGATTTGAGCAGAGGCGCCCCCTGGTGGCTCCACACCGCCACACCCACACCACCTCAGAGGAGCTTAAAGGAGAAGAAGAGATCTCCGTGAGTGTGTGTGTGTGTGTGTGTGTGTGTGTGTGTGTGTGTGTGTGTGTGTGTGTGTGTGTGTGTGTGTGTGTGTGTGTGTGTGTGTGTGTGTGTGTGTGTGTGTGTGTGTGTGTGTGTGTGTGTGTGTGTGTGTGTGTGTGTGTGTGTGTGTAAGTAAGTAAGTAAGTGAGTGAGTGAGTGTGTATCAGGGCTGATTCTAGGGTCAGAGGATAGAGACATCTGTGTCTGAGGACGTCTGAAACATGACACACTGCAAAACACTTCTTATCAATGAGGAGTCATTTATTATGAAGCAAATCTCTTAATATTACTGGAGTAAAACTGTGTGTTTATACTCACGTCATGTGCAGAGTAATGTAAGACATAGATGAGTTTCTGTCTCCATTTAGTAACACAGTAAAGCTGCGAAAGAATAAAACACATCAGCTCAGAGGCCTGAAAACTTCAGTGCTGCTGGATAACAGGGCATTTTCTGAGCCATTATAGCAATCTGAACACACACACCATACCTGTCAACATTTGGGTATTAAAATCCGGGAGACTTCGGTTGGTAGAATGTTTTAAATCTAAAATTAATACATATTTTTTTATTCATAAATTCATGTTTCTTCGTTTTTTAATTAACTACATTGATTTTTTTTCTGTGATTCATCTGAATATATATATATATATATAACCTCCAAATTAATGTAGAAACAACATAAATATTTGTTTAATGGAACCTTTTTATATTTTTAGGCCAGTATCACTGATAGTAATACAGCTTCTGGTGTCTCTATGAAATATTAAATTCACACTTAAATTAAATAACAAATTAAAATTTATTGAGCTTCAAAAAAAAACTTTTAATTTGAGAGAAGTTTAAAAAAATCCTCATTTAATTTGAACTTACAAGTAGGATACATAAATTGTCATCAATTTGGACTGCATAAGTTATGAATTATATAGATTAATCCTTATTAAAGGAACTGAGCAGAGCAGAGCCTATTTAGTGAGCAATTACTTCTGTTCTTAACATTGTCATCATAAGTGGTTACTGTCACTTTAAAAGATCTTCCGCTGCCGGCTGTCGCACATGATGTGTATCTCACACACACATCTCATTTTGTCACACCTCTGTAAACTCATTTAAGACGTTATTTAACTTTTTTAAGGCTGCTCTTATGAAGAAACTTAACAAAACTGGCATCTTGGCATAATTGTGTGTGTTATTGTTCGTTAAAGCGCATTTTTCCTACAGCACGTTCTCTTTGTCTTGTCACTCTTAAATGGTTTAAAAGCATTTACATGAATAAACTCGTGATCATACAATGTAACACCAGCCAGGGGATTACAGAAATATTTACCAGCTGAGTATTCTGACAGGTATGACACACACACACACACACACACACACACACACACACACACACACTTTTGTTTTTGTGACATATGGGGACATTCCATAGGCGTAATGGTTTTTATACCTTACAAACCGTATTTTCCCCTTACACTGCCCCTACCCCTAAACCCATCACACACACACACACACACACACACACACACACACACACACACACACACACACACACACACACACACACACACACACACACACACAGCCCCTAAACCTACCCATCACACAGACACACACACACACACACACACACACACACACACACACACACAGCCCCTAAACCTACCCATCACACACACACACACACACACACACACACACACACACACACACACACACACACACACACACACACACACACACACTGCCCCTAAACCTACCCATCACAGGAAACATTCTGCATTTTTACTTTCTAAAAAAAAACTCGGGGACATGGCCAATGTCCTTATAAGTCACCTTCTCCTTGTAATACCTATGTCAGACCCATGTCATTACACATTTGTGTCCTGATATGTCACAAAAACATGCCCCCCCCCCCACACACACACACCTGCAGCTCTCAGGTGAGGAACAATCAAGCGTTCTGATCTCCTGATCCATCTCCAGGATGTGAAGTTTGCTCAGACAGGCTAGTGGATTTCCACCTGTGTATAAAACATATACATATAGGCCTATGTAAATCATCAAGTTATTCTCTACATCCATGTCACAGTTTCAGAACTCCCTGAAAGGCCTCCATTGTAGTCTTGAGTCGTCTTCCGGGAACAAACACATCACAATATTCCTAATTTAAATAATATCTGCCCAATGCAAATAAAGGGGCGTGGCCTGGTTGTGTTAGTAGTGCACTATAAAAAATAATAATTTGTGAAACATGCTAAATTGTGCTTTTTTCATGATTTATCAAAAAATTGTATGTGTTTCAGATACAATAATATTTAGAGTTTCTATTTATTAATCCAATTTCCTTCATTGTATCACAACCCATTCTCACTCCCAAGGCGTCAAAAACCGAAGCATGGTCAAGTGCCTTCCGCGTCACAATAAAGACGCTAAAGGTGCCCCAAGGCGTCATGTTTCGACGCGCTGGGTGCTCCATTCATTACAATGAGAAACCTTTGGCGTCATACACAGACGCACTGGGTATTAGTATTGTTATCGTCATGGTGAAATTGTATTAGTTTATAATTTTGCCATTATGACATGTTGGAGTGTGTTTTTCAATTTAATCAGCAAGCATAATTTTATTTACATTTGTTTTATTTACGCTGTTGAGACATGCTTAACATGTAACCCAACCCCATCCCATCCCTAAACCTACCCATTTGTCTGAACATGATATAAAACACAGGATATATAACATACGACTGCATCCACGAGTTATTCAAAAAAGTTAAATAATCCAAGTTTTCCGAGGCCAAACGATTGATTTGTATGAAGAAAATCCCCAAAAGCGATCAGCATCTCCATCCGCAGAAGATCATCAACAAACACAATCAAATTTCAAATATTGGCGCCCGTTACGTGAGATTTCATAGTGAAATTGCATTGGCTCTCATATGTCTTGTGACCAATTGCGTCATTACGTCAGCATTGATTGTAAAATGTCATTGGCTCTCGTGTGTCTTGTGACCGATTGCATCATGCTCAGGAGTCTTTTGAATTATTTGAATGAGATATGAATGAGTTCGTTCATGGGGCAGCGGGATCATCATTTCAGAGATTAAAACATCAAGATCAACTCTGTTCTTCACATGAAGACATCGTATGACTTCAGAAGACTTGAAATGCAACATGAGTTAATACTTTTATACTGCTTTGGTCAGTTTTTGCAATAAATACTTGTGACTGTACATTTATTTGCCTGTTATGTGTTTTATATTGTTTAGATGTGGGTAGGTTTAGGGTAGGAGTTAGTTGCTCCAAAATATAAAAGTAGCCTTTAAATATTAATAAAATCATGTCTGCTTTTATAAACGCAAATAATTAAATGCGTCTGTTTATGACGGCAAAGGTTTATCATTGTAATGAATGGAGCACCCAGCGCGTCGCAAAATGACGCCCAGGGGCACCTTTAGCGTCTTAATTGTGACGCGGAAGGCACTTGACCATGCTTCGGATTTTGACGCCTTGGGAGTGAGAACGGGTTGTATATCAACTCAAATGTTTAATTTCAATAAACTCAAAGTTTTAAGGCAACCAGGTTACTTACTTTTTTAAGTTAAACCAACAAAAAATGTTTACAGTGTGTGTTGAAACTGGCGGTTATGGTAAGGGGCGGGACATTTCCCAAACACACTCGAAGCAGTTGACCAATCAAAACACACTGCTCCAGCTGACCAATCAGAGCACACTGCACTTCATAGAGAGTGGAAGTAAACGGTGGTGCGTTTGACCAAAGCATCGTTAGCCAACTATAAATCGCAGGTTCTGTCGTTGTCAGCATATTAGTTCAACTAGTCTGTGTTTACCGAAACCATAGTTCCAACAAACGTTCGGAAACAGCATTGCAAAAATGTGTGGTTGAACGACCTGTAGTTAGAAGTAAGTAAGAAATGCTTATCTTGAGCAAAATCTTTTATTTCGAATAGATACATACAAATGTCATTTACGTCTCTTTAGTTTGTTGAGAATTTTAGTTTATGTAAGACATAATTGACTGCGTTTACGAGGATACTCACCAAGACTGGGATTTTTACATAATTTTGTGTTTTTGACTGTTAAATCGCTATAATCAGAGGAAAAAACTTGCAAGCTGTTTGTAAGGCGGCTTTATGTGCAGAGAAAACCATCTGTCAGAGACCACACAAGTATTGATTAGTTTAAATTCGCCTTGCATGTTTATGCATAATTGCTAAGACTTAAAAAGTTGTGCAACTGATAAACTTTAGTGACAATGCAACACCACTGGCCCGATTGTGCAAGTGACAATTGCATCCGCACAGCTGAATCACTCGCTGTTTGTAACATTGCGTCTCATAGAAAGTTTTAAAATGACTGATTTGATCTTAAAATATGTGTGAGTTAATTTATTCATACAACCTACATGCTAAAGTTAATAAATGCTTGCAGGAGTTTCCTGCATTAAAAGCACGAGACCTGTGGGAATTATTCAAATTATAAGCAATACCCACCCCAAAATTTGAGCCCTGTATAGCAAATCTAGCATTAATTCGATCTCAAACGGATTAATTAAAAGAAGTTATTTCTCCACCACCTGTGGCATCATTAACCAACATGGTTGAATGACAAATTTGCCATCTTCAAAGATGCATCGTACTATAGTATTGAGTTAAGTCGTTGTATGGGACAGACTGGGAAGACAGGTGCTGTAACAATGTCAAATATGTGAAAAATAAAAAGAGTTGAACAATCAAGAATGAAACCCTATTCTAGTAGACCTGAAAAACCAAAGTCAAGACTTAGTGCATTATAGGTCCCCTTAGTTGTACTCTAAACATCTGTTTATGTGTGTGTACCGTGTGTGTTGACACTGCGCTGTCTGCGGGGCGGAGGCTGTTGTCCTCCAGGCAAGCGTTTGGTTGCTCCGCTCAGCTCCGGAGGCTGAGGCGGCCGTTTGGCTTTGCTGAGAAACAGAGGAGCCGACGTGTGGCTCAGACGGTTCTTGTTTCGGCTGTCTTTGTCCAGCGGCCGAGACTTTGCCTTCTTATTAATAGTGGCCTGAGTAGGAACGGCAGTGTTGGAGTCTGAGAGAGAGAGAGAGAGAGAGAGAGAGAGAGAGAGAGAGAGAGAGAGAGAGATATGGATGGTAACGGAGAGAGAGAGAGAGAAACTATAGTGTGAGCATAGAGGAGCTTTTTACTATCATTATTGTTATGTGGTTCAATGTTTCATCCCGCAAAAGTTTGAAAAGTTCATAATGTGAGGATTTGGTAAACAGGAAAGTCTTCATGATGGAAGACATTTATTAAGTGCATCATACCTTTAAATTCATGTTAATGTGTCATTGGTAACACTTTACTTGAAGCCTATATGTATAATGCTTTATTAAGGTTTTCATAATGTATATTTTTCATATGTAATTGTATCCTAATTTAAAATTAAATATTTACAAATTCCTTGTTACATCTGAAATTGTGTGTTGAATATATTTTTTAATGAATTATACTTTCTAAAGGTGTAACAATTTATATTATTATAATATAATATTATTATAATTATGTATTATAATGTATAATGTTACAAGAAATTTTATAATGCTCTACATACACTCAAAACAATTGTTAAGCCTTTTTTCAATATTTGCACATTTCAATTGATAGTAAAATTTGTCAAATGTAATTGAATAATCTATTTATATTCTGAATTAGGTATTTTAAATTAGTAAAAAACTAGAACATTATAAAACATTTTGTATAAATCTTATATTTAAACATATTTTCTTTTATTTTTTTATTTATGAATAGGAATCACATAAACTAAATGATCCCTTGTTCCATAAAGATTTATATAAAATGTGACCAGTCACGGAAAGTAGGGACACAAGCATTTTGAGTTATTCACAGATTCTGAAAGTGTAGTCTCCAAGCTTTCCAACGATGTGTAACATGGAAATCTGATAATATCTGGAGAAGTTGTGGCAATCTGAATGTAGGTCTTTAGAAAAGTTTAAATGAGAGAAAACAGCCTTTGCAGTTCTCACATGTTCTCACCTGCCAAGGAGTGACAATAGGGCTCATTTACATCTCATTTAGATAAGCCACACCCCCTGTAAAGCTGCAGGGTTGCTAGTAGCGACAGACGCAACGGGAAAAATCGGGCAGCATACTATTAATAATAAAGATGCTAAAAGCCCATTATAGTAATGGGTTTTTTTGGCTAGTGATACAATGCTAACGATTACAATTAAAATTAAGAACAACAGTTATGGGAAGGTCTAAACATGAGATAATGTGTGTGTGTTCTTAGAATGAACACAAAACGACAAACGTTGGTGTTTATGGAAACACACTCCATAAGAAACAGAAAAGTAATCTTGCAAATTTTGTTGCCTCCAATGAAATAAGTCGTTCAGGCACACTTTTTGTTTGCCGGGGTCTTCTTAGTGGATGTACTGTGCGTCTGTTTGAAGGGTATAAAGAATGGGTAATGTCCGTCACCGTGGCTATAGTGTAGGGGTAAGGCGCATGTCATTTAGTTTTGACGCAAATCGATCAGAGGTTCGAATCCGCCTTTTTTTGCTCGATTTGTGTCAATACTTAATGACATGCGCCTTACCCCTACACTATAGCCACGGTTAAAGATTTGACCCATTTCTCTGTCTTTATCCCCTTCAAACGTTACTATCGATATAGCCTCTGATTTCTTACGGTCTAACTCGTCTGACGCCAGTCTGATACATTCTTCCTCTTCTTCATCTTCGCTCAGTTGTAGATTAGGGTATTATTCAGTCTTATTATGCCACTTTCATCATCGGTCAGAGCGCTGCATGAATAATTAGCCACGCGTCCCTTGGAGGGCGGGGCAATAACAAAAGCCAGTATGAAAATACACACAGACAAAACAAGGCGATTTCAACCTCAAAATATACGCTTTTAAATATACCATTAATGCCATCTCAAACACGGAGAGACTTCTTCGTGATTTCAACTAACAGATTCTGCAAAAAAGCAAAAATCACATAATTTGAAGAAAACCTCCCGCTTCTTTCTCATTTTGCTCAAAAGTAGAGCTGCGGACTTGTGTCCCTGGTTTCCGTGACGGGTCACAAATGTTTAATTTGTTTAAAATGTTTTTTAAGCTCTAAATTTACTCATTCCTAATTCATAATATGAATAATACATAAGGATTACGCAGTTAAATTACTATTACTTGAAATGTGTAAATCTTGAAAAAAGGCTTAATTTTTAATGTATATAAAGGCTTCAGGTTAGGTTTACTGCGACATTTGTCACTCCTCTGATGGCTGAATTATTAAAAAACTTTAATTCTGTCAAAATATGTCATTTCTGTTATGATGTTGTCATACCTGGAGTGGATTGGTTGTTGCCTGGCAACAGACTGATAGTGGCTGATTGGTTGGTTGTGGCAGGTGTTGGCGGGCAGCAGGGCGGGTGATTGGACAACGATGGGGAGGTGGAGTCTGTAAGCAAATAATGAACATCTATAAAACTAAAAATACAAATACGCATATTGAAAAAAATGCAAAATTTGTGCGAGTGTGTTCTCTGGGACCTGGGGAGAGAGTGGATGTAGTCACTCTGGCAGGGGAGAAAGAAGCCTGGCGAGCCGAACCCAGAGCAGAACGAGACCTGCCGAGCACAGAGAGATATTACACCTTTGAAATCACATGAGGTCTCTTTAATATCTCAATTGTATTCTCCCAGAAAGATAATAACCTGAGAATAAATGTTTCAAACTTTGCTTAAAGGGTTAGTTCACCCAAAAATGAAATGTATGTCAATAACTCTACTCCCTAATGTCGTTCCTCACCCGTAAGACCTCCGTTCATCTTCACACACAGTTTAAGATATTTTATATTTAGTCTGAGAGCGTATGCAAGTGTATGCACACTATACTGTCCATGTCCAGAAAGGGAATAAAAACATCATCAGTAGTCCATAAGAGACATCAGAGGGTTAATTAGAGTCTCTTGAAGCAGAGAAAATACATTTTGGTCCAAAAATGACAAAAACTACGACTTTTTACGACGATTCAAACGGTTATGAATCAGTGTATTGATTCATGATTCGGATCGCGTGTCAAACTGCTGAAATCACGTGAGATTGGTGATCCAAATCACGAATCAAAACGCTGATTCATAACCGTTTTAATCTTTATTTGATGATTGAAAACAAACCCGGAAGAGAAGACAATGCTGAATAAAGTCGTAGTTTTTGTTATTTTTGGACCAAAATGTATTTTCTCTGCTTCAAGAGACTCTAATTAACCCACTGATGTCTCATATGGACTACTGTGATGATGTTTTTATTCCCTTTCTGGACATGGACAGTATAGTGTGCATACACTTGCATACGCTCTCGGACTAAATATAAAATATCTTAAACTGTGTGTGAAGATGAACGGAGGTCTTACGGGTGTGGAACGACATTAGGGGGAGGAGTTAATGACATACATTTAATTTTTGGGTGAACTAACCCTTTAAGATCTCAAGATATCAGTCAGGCTTCTCAATATGAACTCAAACATTTCTCAAAAATTCTGAAAACATTGAAACATCCAAACATTTGAGCGGTAGTCAATCTCTGACCAATTCAGTTTTCCTAAGTAGGTTCTTTTTGAGAAATGTAGGACTGGAAATCGTTCAGTGCTGGATGGGAAGATGAAGTGATAGAGGAGCAGAGAACAGGAAACTGAGCAGCATACCACAGACAGAAGGATGGACAGAATGTGACGGTTGTAGTGAGGAAGGGTGTCCAAGAGACGAAAAGAAGGCAGTGGGACGCAGAGCTACACCCCACACTGAGAGAAATAAGCAAGAGGGGATCAAACGAGAAATAAAGAGAAAGACACATGTGAATGGATGCGTGTGTGTGGACCTGTACATACCCCTCAACATCACGAATGCTTCCATGGTGTTGAAGATTGAGCACATAGAGGATGGACATGGATATGACACTACAGAACGAGACAGGGAGAGATGATAATGAGCATGAAACAAAGACTCAAATATGCATTCTGATGTTTTTGGGGTGAATGTTTTCCTCTCTGACCTGAAGGCCATTATGATGACCAGCGCCAGGATGGTGCCCTGCATGAATCTGTGACTCAGGCAGCTCTGCTCCGGGACGGACCTCTGCAACACAAAACAACAATCATTCTATCCCATCCCATCTAATCCCATCCCACCCGTTTTATTCCTTTCCATCTCATCTCGTTCCACTGATTGATTATATGCAATCAATTCTTTAAGACAGTCTCCCATCCAGTCTATGAATATATCCCATTACATTTGATTTGATTCTATTCCATTACTACACTGTAAAAAAAAAAAAAAAATGCAGGTCTTCAATTGAACATTTTCTAGTGACTGATCACATCTAGATTTTTCAATTGGCCGAATTAAAATTTAAAGGTGCACCATGTAGTATTTTTGCAGTAAAATATCCAAAAACCACTGGGCCAGTGTTATGTATTTTGTTCATTTGAGTACTTACAATATCCCAAATGTTTCTAACTATTTGTAAATTCTGAGAAATTTGCTATTTTAACCAAGGAGCCGGGACGTGTCAGCATAGCGTTTGAGGGAGTCGCCTGTCAATGGCGTCATATCTGCGCTCCCCTCGGTTTTATTCTGCAGAAGCGCTTTTCTCTTAGCTGTGTGAGCATGTCACCGCAGCGCCAACACACTTAAATGTATCTAATATAATAAACAGAGCTGCTGTACCTTATACTCATGATCGGAAAAGCGGAAATACTGCAGGCGCCTGGCGACTGTGTCCCGTCTCTTCATAATAAAAGCCCCGGTGCTCGCGAGGCGTGTGTTTGTGTAACAATCGCTCCAGCGGTCGTGCTCAGCTCCTCAA